>NC_136424.1:99432500-99580000 GCF_052625555.1 Lactuca saligna | reverse complement strand
TAGACATAAAATACTTTTCTTCTTAAAAATGAACTCAACGTTAACATAATCTTTGTTATTTCAATAATGGAGCCGATTACCAACATAAAACCATATATCTTCTAACTAACGTGTATACTAAATATAAATCATCTAAAATAATAGCTGATTCTAAAAATTTATGTCATATTTTTGTTTCTTCTTCTTGTACAACATATTGGCTCCCTAAAGATGATTCTTTCTTGAAGTATCATGAACATAAACTAAGGAATGATGAAATAGAATTTTGCTATTGTAAGGATGAAACTCTTTTTATTTATCTCACCTCCCAAGATTGAGTATTTTTTTCAAAGGGTATATCATGACTATTCTCATAAGGTGTGACCGTATGTTTATTTTAACAATATAATGAGAAAGTTTTGCAAGTAAGATTCTATTTTTTTTTACCTTTAATCCCATTTTGTCTCAATTATTTATCAACATTTTATTCAACAATATATGGAAGGAGGATCTCATGACATTATCTAATTTTTATTTTTGTAACTTCCAACATGAAATCATTTTTTTTTTTCATATTAAATGTATTTATGTTTTTTTTAGAACAAAAAAGAGAGGAAACCTTGTATTTGCATATCATATTGATTGTGATAGAACTTTTATCAAAAAAACACCATTTAAATTTGATTAGTTAAACCGGAATTTTTTTTTGACAAAACACTGTGATTTTTATGTTATTATACCAAACTAGCATTTAGGATAAATGTCTTTTATAGAATAACTTAGTACACTACAAGAATAAACATCTATAGGGACAATACCTATAGGGACGACAAAAGTCGTTTCTATAGATCATCTATAGAGACGTCATGTCATCTCTATAGGGTTGAGCTACATTTTTTAACTCGTTAATCTATAGGGACGACGTGTTGTTGCAACAGATTATGCAGATAATTGGCGGGTTTCTGAAAAGACGTAGCTACGACATGTCGTCCCGACAATTTAGGTGGGAATTTTCACGAGATACAGAAAGCATACAGGGACGACAGGTCTTCCAAAAAACAAATAAATTAGATGTATTTTATATGTTTTTTTAATTTTTTGTTTAATCAGAATACTGAAGGGGTATGGATGGTCACATAGGTTTCTACTCCCGAAATCGTGAATATGTCATCACCTTCTCTCGTTCAATCGCAACTGTTTTCACATTTTCCTCTCTCTCGATCGGCTACTGGTAGACGTCAAACACCCCCTGGCACAGGGGACTATCGCCTTTAACTCCGACCTCATCAGCAGCGACAACTATTCTCTCTCCTTTGATTCACGATTTGTTGTTTTCCAGATTCGAAATCAACGGCCACTTTACCACCCGGACTCCACTGCACAATGACTCTATGTCTACTCTATGTTTGTACATTACTAGCATGACAATTTCAATAAAGGTACACCATAGATTTGAAATCTTTGTTACATTGATGAATATCTACATGTGATTTCTTATCATCAAACTTATATACCAATAAATTTCTCTGATATCAGATTAAGTAAAGTAATGTACAAGGTAAAACTGATAAAAAGGATGTTATAAATGCATGATATCACCAGCAGATCATGTAGGCTTTTTTGTATATACGATTGTGTAAGTTTTGATCACTTAACCAATTATTAACAATAATTGTTCAATTTGGATCAAATCTGCATTTGTTTCCTGCTTGTGTTGTACATCTTGAATGTATATGACTCTGTATTCAACCAACATTATAGGACAAACTTGTGTATGTGACAATGAACCTAGTTTGATCCTTGTATATAACATTGATAATGATATATGGGATTGAAATTCAAGTTTTGAGAAACTTGTATCTGAATTAATCTTTAATTATGAATTTATGATACATGAATCAAATTTGATGCTTTGGCACCATAATAGGCTCTGTTTTTATTGTTGATTTGGAGTCTGAAATTTGTTTTGATAATATCATTATTATAATTATAACAATCCTTTTTGTATAAGATATAAACTATAGATCTACTCTAAGCCTTATTCCCTTTTTCGTTTACATGAACTAGTGACAGGATCACAGGATGAAAATGCCCTCCTCAAGTAAGCTTAAGGTCTCACCTTATTCCCTTTTTCATTCTGAATAAAGATTGAAAGAAATCGAAGGATGGACCGAGTGGTAAATGCTCAAACCATTCATTTTTATTTTCACCTAATTTCTTGTTTGTGTATGAAAAATAACTACCTTTCTTTATCCTAAGTAGTACAATTATACATGTTGTTTTAAGAAAATAAATAGCCATGATCCTTGACTCTATTTTATGACTCTTCTTTTCATTTTACAATTGAAATGGATAGAAATGTTTTAGACATTTGGAATATGAACAAACATCATATCCATTTGGAATACAATTGAATCGATACCATAGAAATCAAAGTATTAAAATTGTCCCTCAAACATAAATCAGAAGAAGGATGTGTAGAATCACGCATTCGCCTTGCCCCGATCATCTGAAGTACCTAAAAATATTTGAATCCACAACTATAAGTCAAAGTTTAGTGAGTTTCCCTACAATACCCCACATAACAGTATGTATACAATGCATGCACATTAGGCCTACAACATAAAATAGGATTGCCCCCGGGCCCACAGCCACAAAGACTAGATTGCCCTCGGGCCCATAGCTACTAAGGTTGGATTGCCCCCAACTAACAACCACAAAAAACTGGATTTCCACCCAGCCCATAACTAAAAACTGGATTTCCCTTAGGCCTACAGCCTAAGATTGAATTGGTCCCAGGTGTGTTAACATATAGGAAAATCAGTACCACCTCAACCCAACTACACCAGGTCCAAAATAATAACAGGAAAGCATAGGTGATCATAACAGATCTACCAGCATAACAAATCACTACAACATAACAACATCCTACATATAAAGACACATACAACAACACAAAGTATAGTGAAAAAACTCACTTTTCAGAACAGGAGAAACACAACAACACTATAACTCTTTTCATTGATCAATCCCTCGAACCGACTAACATCTAGAATAGATAAATCCTCAATCAACACCTAAATCATCCAAGTTTGATCCAAAGAAATAATTGGTCAAAAGTCATCAGTCAAAGGTCCACAAGTCAACGGGCAACTTAGTCAAAGTCAATGTTATGTCGTAACCATTCCTTGGTCACGTCGTAAGGATGCAAAGACAAAACAATCGTGATTATGGGCACTGACAAGTCGTGACAAACCTTATTTCATGCGTTACTTCTGGTCAAAAAGACAAAATCTTCATTAAGTGCTTAATCCATTCAGATCAAGGCCCATAACCTCAAAATCTGAAAGGTATGAGGGATCTAAGCTAGCTCCTTGATTCTTTGCACCAGAATGAACTTCCTTATTCTTCAAGTTTTACCAAAAGGCTAAGAATAAGGCCTCCATTCAATCAAACAATCTCATAGACATGAAATGGGGCTAGGGTTTCGTTGGGAGAGGTTGGAGGATGAGAAGTGTAAGGTCGAACCTTATAATCTAATGAGTTAAACATTATCACACACTAATCACTAGCGCCAACGGCATCACCAATGTGTACTTATGATGCTCAGTGTCAGTGTGTAACCTTTGTATATTTTACCCTAGTTTGTAATTATATTTATAGTAACTATAGCTATTAGATAATTGATCCAATATCTTGGTCATGAGGATCAGTTTACATTATAGATTAGATATAATCCTATTAATGTAGGTAATTCTATAATCTTCTTTCTATATATATTTGTAATAGGGTTCAACCCTAATAGCCGCTTTGTGCACCTCGTTCTCTTTGTGAGAACCATTTTTAGTGCAAACATCTTTTTGATAATCATATTGTTCTTACTTGTTTATATCTGGTCATTGAACCTTGAACAAAATTCCCTTGTTCGATGAAACAAAAATCTATGTGGAAGACAAAACGCCATGGTTGTTCTCAAAGCCATGGACTACGACCTGCCACACGTCGTGGAACGCAGTTGTAACACCCAAAATCTTGAGGATCAATTGTTGGGAATAAATTACATTTAGAGGAGTGGACACGGCGTGTTGGAGGGACCAACACGTCGTGTCTAGATTTGAAGAAATGTCGCTTTCATTAAGGCCAACACGGCATGTTTATGCCATTATGCAACGTGTTAGCAAGTGGTGAAGAAAACCCTAATTTTTAGCATGTTGCACCCTATATAAAGGCCTTAAGTCCTCATGGATGGCCTCCTTACCCTACTCAATTGCCACTAAAACCCTAAAATCAACATTTAAGTCTCTTGGTGGTGTTCTTGAGCTAGTAAGAAGTCTTTGGTGGTTATTTTTGGTCTTTGTGAAAGAAGATGAGATCTTGAAGTTGTCTTGCTTGGTGGAAAGGTTTTGGATCTAGAATCATCTTTTTTTCATGTAATCTTTCTAAGGCATCAAGTTTGAACCTTGACTTATAGATGTTTATCTCTTCATATTGTGTTTTGTTGGGCTTTTGGTCCCTTTTGGGTCAATAAGAGAATGGATTCGTTTAAGCGCTTATTATTCTAGATCTGAGTTTGTATTGGACTCTTTCTACATAAAGTTGCAAACTTTATGAGATAACTAGTTACATGCATGAATTAAATCATTTATTAAGTCCTTTTTAAGCTTAAGAGCATCATTTAGAAATTCATGAATGTAAAGTTGGCAACTTTATGTGGTTTTCCCGCTCAAGGGATCTATGTTTTGAGGCTATGTTATTATGGATTAAGTACTTATTGGTTAAGCCCTTGAAATACTGAGTGTATGGAATGAGTTTTGAACCTTTTTGGGTAGTCCTAATGGATAAAGTTGGAAACTTTATCCTTCTGGACCACATTATGGACTAGATCTGAGCTTTGGAGCTCTTGGTATCAAAGAAAACAACCTAATGTATTAAGTTGTTGGATCTCGAGCGAACCCGACGTATTCAAGGGGAAACACGGTGTGTGGCTGTGATTTTTCTCGATTGACTGGATGTTGGTGGAACACGGCGTCTTTGGTCAACATAAGTTGTTGAGTTTGATTTTGACTAGAAGTTTGATTAGGGTTGACCATGAGATGTTTTGGGCCATGTTAGGCCTTTTGGATTGTAGGTTTGGGCCTTAGTCTTGGGCCAAGCTAGATAAGGGATAAAATGGTATTTTACCCTAAGTATGAATTGAAGGATATAGATACATTTCCAATTGTTAATTGGGTGTTATTTGATATTGATAGTTTGGATTTGTCGGACCAGTTGTAAGGATTATCAGTGTGATTCAGCAGTGCGAGGTGAGTCTCCTCACTGTACTATGGGTCGAAGGCACCAATGTTGGACCATTGGATTATGTACTATAGGAAGACTAGGAGATGACCCTTAGCATTTGTATGTAAGACCCGGAGGTGGCTCCTAGAAAATCTATATGCAAGACGAGAGTGTGGATTTTGGCAATTAAGTAGATAATTAGTTGTAGATTGTATGTCAGATGTCTTTGTGATGCTTTCATGGAAGACTAGGATGTGGCTCCTGGAACTTGTCTATAAGACCTAGGATTTTGGCTCCCGGTCTGGCAAGGAAAGACCATGATATGGCTCGTGGCATAATAGCGAGACTATGGTTAGCACATAGAACCTCCTATTACATGTTTGATATTTATAACACGTATGGTATGGATGGTGTGTGGTATTTAGGGAACTCACAAAGCTTCATGCTTATACTTGTTGTTTTTGGTTCCAAGTATTTCCGGTTCGAAAAGGAAGCGCTCAACTTGATCGCAGCGTATACACCCATGCTTTTCCGCAACTATGTGATTTTAGGATTGTACTCTGATAACTATTTTGTTATAAAAGTACCTTTAAATCTCTGAATAAATGATAAATGGGTATTTTAGTTGTTTTAAAATGAAATTTTTACCTTCGTATTTTGGGATGTTACAAGTTCGTATTAGATGCTTGGTTTGACGGATTCGTGCATACTCTCAGGTATGCCTGGACTTAAACTGAGGGTTTGGTGAAAGTTTTCATAAAATAATGTTTTATTAAAAAAAGGGTTTCTAATCAAAGAAAGGGGTGTGATGCATGCAATCTACCGAGCTCAAGTAAGTGGTTCCTAGAATACCAATACATCTTTATTATGATATATGATATTACTATGAGAATTGCATGCTAGATTAGGGCTAAGTATCTGCTCATGATTTAATGATAGGAGAGATACTTTTATATGCCTGATTGTATGAGCTTTAGAATTGCATGTTGGTACGGATTTCAGATAAGTGGATAGATTGGCTTAATTAGTGTATGTTGGTTAGACTTTATGTTGCTTGAATACTGCTTGCTTTGTGCTTTGTGGGACCCTTAACGATGTAGATTAACTACTAAATGAATATGCTAAATCACATGTGGCACATGTTAAATATTCTCAGAGTGATGGATCTGACCCTATTGCTGTAACATCTTGTATATTAAATAAATAAATAGATAAGGGTTAATATGAATAATAATCCTAAAGTAAATAATATTTAGCGCGATGTTGATATTGGGGAGCCAATTGATACAATTTTAGAAGTTGGTAAATTATTAGGACTTCATTTGAAAAGATTTGAGAGTCTCATGGGATGAATGGTAAGTTTTGGACCTAAAAAGAAAGGAATTTATAGAATCAGGGGCTAAAGGGTAACTTTTGGATTTGCATTGAAAATAATTTAGTGGGGAGGGACCAAAAGTGTGTGTTGGGCAGTATAGTTTGAATTGGACACGAATTTAACCCCGTATCCTTTATTTCTTTCTTTCTCGTTGGATATTGGAATTCTAAACCTAAATCATTGTAACATTAGCCACCACCATTATTTGTAGCACCTCCAGCCGCAGCCCCTGTCGTGACCGAGCACCACCTTCGACAGTAACCACTTCGCTACCGAGAAGGCAACCCTAAAGCCGGAGATGTCGTGACAGTCGAAGGAACCACTGTGAGCGAGTGTTGAAGCTTTGATGCGTCGCTGTGTTGGGTATGTGTGAATGGGGAGTTGATGGTAAGTCTAAAACCCCACCCACCCCCTCTCTCTTTTGTTATTGATGTGAATACGACGTCGTGAACATCAACTATGATCACCGGTGGCCTTAGGTCGCCGCTTCTATGCCTTCGGTTGTCGGCTGCCACCCAATGAGGCTGAGTTGGATATATTTTGTGTTCTGATCACGTTTGTGAGTGTGCTCGTGGGTTTGCTTAGTTAGAAATCATAAGAACTCGCCTCCACCACCATCGTGAGGTGGTGGCTGCCATCCATTGTTGTTTTCTACCACCCTCCACCGTGGGAGGTGGCTGTGGGTGTGTATATGGATGTGTGCTTGACTGTTTTCACTATTTTCGGTATTTTGAAGGTTGTATGCGGGTTTATGTGGCCAGAAAACCAACCACCACCACCGTGATCCGCCACGGACGTCCACTACCTGAGGTGGTAGTGGGGGGTGCTTGACATAGTGAACCTAATCGGCCTAAATACTTGATCTGGACTAGTTGGATGGTTATTGGACTAGAAACCCTAATTAGGGTTTAGAAAAACCATAATTTTAGGTTTGCTAGTTTGGATTTTACCAGGACCTGCGGTTGGACTATTGGATTGATATTTTGAATTATGTATGACTTCATTGTGTGAATGGCCTATTAGAGTGATGGACTTAATGGGTTAAGTGAGAACACTTAACCCTAATCGTCATTTTATGTGAAAACCATAATTTTCCTTGGGCCTTAAGTTGGGCCTTTCTTTTGGACTATTGATGGGCCATCCAAGAACAATTATGTGGACTAGAATATTTAGATGAGCTTGAAGGTAAGGCCCATATGAGAGTTTGGGCCTAATTTGGAAAATTAGGCCATAGTGGGGCCATTAGTGGACCTTTGTGGACCCATTCGGAATTGGGCCTTAGTGGGCCCAATGGGCTTGAGTTATTTATGGGTCGGAATGGTGGACCATATTTAGACCTAATATGTGAAGGTTTGGTCTTAGATCCTAATGAGGTTAATTATGGGTTTGGCTCAGTGTTAGAATCCGGAGTATAGCAGCAGCATTTATAGGATCTGTCCGCCATCCGAGGTGAGTCTTCTCACTATACTTACTTGTGTGGTGATTTATGTGTAACCGGAGGGTGTCGTTGGTTTTACTGATCGGAAGGTCATATTGGTGTTATTGACCAAAGGGTCTTATTGGTGTTATTGACTGTAGGGTCTTAGTGAATTGTTGATCGGAGGGTCTTAGTACATTATTGACCGAAGGATCTTGTTTATGTATATTGCGAGATGTGTTACTATGCATACTGTCTTTGTGAGTTATGCTATTATATTATTCTGTGTATATATTGATCCTATGTGTTTATATTGAGTACTGTGATATCCTGCTTTATGATTTGTGAATTATATTGTGTATTATTCTGAGCTTATTGAGTTAGAACCAGAAGGGCCACCCGAGTTGTAGGACCGGAGGGTCCCACCGAGACACATTGACCAAAGGGTCTTATTTGAATATAGCCATGAGAGGTTTATGTGATGTGTGTGGTATTTTGGGGAACTCACTAAGCTTCGTGGTTACCGTGTTATGTGATATGTGTTTTAGGTATTTGTGTAGATTTCGGGAAGGCGAAGGCTCAATTGTACACATCCGTCAGCTTATAGAGATTTATGGATTTTGGGATACTCTGATGTTGCTTTGATAATGATTTACAATTTGTGTGATGACTTGGATTTACGAGTAATGTTTTAGAGAATTTAAAATTGAAAAAATTTTGTTTGAAAATTTACAACGTTTCAATTGCGGAACTCTTGTCTGAGTCCAACCATTCTAGGGTTAAGTCTTTTACTCGAATGATTATCTGATCTTTGTTGGATGTAACTGTATTTATAAGGTAGTTAGTTGACATTGGTGGGAGCCTTTCAACAGTTGAGGGCAGGGTGAGGTCGAGAACCTAGGAGATCCTAGGATATGCTTCAGTGGGTTTGGTTGCACTGTTTAGTGAGCATTTTGGGAATTAGTTTGAGAAGGTGAATTAGAGGATTTAGGATGACTCTTAAGGAAAGTATGGATAGGTGTGGAAGGTATTAATGGGACTATATTACTGAAGGCACAAGATCTATACTCGAATCAGGGAGAGTCTTGGAGAATCTAGGAAGCTTGTGGAATGAAGATTCTTGGGTATGTTCTAATCATTTGCATGTTGTATTTTAGTTTGGTGATGAGCACTCAGGAAAGAGGTTCTGGTTCTGGTTCCGAATCAGGTGCATGTACTGAGCCGATTAGCGAGCAGATACAGGAGTTCATCTAATCAGAGATCACCCGTAGTATTTTGGAGCTGACTCCTATGATCATTGGTTCGGTCAAGGAGGAGATTCTGGAGATTTTGGATGAGTACTTGGGCATGTTCCGTGCTAAGGTTATTGCTATCGTTAGATCTCACACTCTTTCCTTCTGCGACTTTCGTGCTTGTGGAGCTCCCACGTTTTCTGGGGAGAAGGACCTCATTTCTAGTAGGATATGGTTATCGGATATGGCTAACCCGTTCAAGATGAGTTTCTATCCTGAAGGGTCAAAGGTCAGATTTGCTTTCTGCCATTTGAAGGACATGGCACAGGATTGGTAGGATGAGCTAGAAATTGAGGTGGTTGATGATGCGGTTGATGCTATGTCATGGGATGATTTTGCGACCAATTTCCAAGCTGAGTTCGCATCGGTGATTGAGGTGCAACAGTTGGTGCAAGAGTTTCAGGATCTTGATGATACTACGGAGACTGTGGTAGAGATTACTACCAAGTTTCGGGAGAGGGCTTTATTGGTTTCGCATTATGTGGCAGACGAGGAGATGAAAAAGGTAAGGTATCATGATATGTTGAGGGATGACATCAGAATGTTTGTGAATATTTCAGGGTGCAAGAAAATGAATGATATGATTTCTAGAGCCCGAGATCAGGAGATCGATTTGGAGCACCTAGGGAAGAAGGGGCCAGATTAGGTGGATGGTCCCATGAAAAGACCCAAGACTTCAGATCAACGATTGAGGGGCCAGCAGGGCCGAGGTCTGTGCAGCATGTGAGGGAAATTGCACGGTGAGGTTTGTCGTTCTAGGGGTTTGGGTTGCTATAAGTGTGATAGGGTTGGTCATGTTAGCAAGGATTGTCCTCAGGGGAAAGCCCATTATGCTTTCACTTTAACCAAGTGGGCCACAAGAAGGGAGACTATCCGATATTGAGGGGAGGAGCAGTGAGTGCACCTGCTCCGGCTACTTTGAGGATCACGAATGGTAGTAATGGTAGGGTAGGATCCCCAGCGGAGAGGATACGGGATTGTTGTGTCAGACAGGGGAGGCCAAGACTTCAACAAGTGATATTGTGGGAATGTTATCTTTTGCTTTTTTCGGTAGTTATCAGTATTTATTTTGCTTGGGATTTTGTATTGACTTGGGTAAGTGTTATCTTTGGTTTAATTCTTTGTTTTTGGTTGATTTGTATCACTAAGAATTGTATATGCCATTTTCATGCCATGAATCGTTATTGGGTTAGAAGGGGGTTGCATCTTGTTGAACGAATTTCAATTTCTTTGGTCATTATTCTGGCTCTTGGTTGGGATCGGTCCAGGGGTATTGTATGGATGGTCTATGGTCAGGTTTAGCGGGTTAGTTCTCCAGTATCGTCAGGGTTCAGTGGTTTTAGATTTGAGATTAGTTGGCCACTAGGAGTAGCAAGGGAAGTGGTCTATTCCTAAGTTTTTGGTCTTGTCATCAGTGTAAAGTAACTCAAGATTTGGGTGCTATATCATAGAAAGCGTCTAGAGTTATCAGATTTGTTGGGATTTCGGGGAGTGTTCATTTGGTCTTCAAGGGTGGTGCGGTCTTTGGGATTGGCTAGTAATGGAACACCAACATTGGTAAGTGCAGGTTGTTAACGGTTCAATCATAAGGGGTAAGATGGATTGAGAATCCTTCAAACCTTGTGTGCTGGGAGAGCATCTTCTCACAACCTTTGATTTTGGATGTGTTTGGATGGATTGATAGATGAGCGGTAATACAATAGGCAACGACTGTGGCAAAGTGGTAGTGTTGTAAGACTATGGGGTGGCACGTAGCATTCACTAGGTTGGCAGTTAGTGTAGGATTGTTGTAAGACTACGGGGTAGCATGTAGCGTTCACTAGGTTGGCAGTTAGTGTAGGAGTGTTGTAAGACTGTGGGTGGCCCGTAGCATTCACTAGGTTGGCAGTTAGTATAGGAGTGTTGTAAGACTACGGGGTGGCTCGTAGCATTCACTAGTTGGTGGTTAGTGTGAGAGTGGTCTTAGACTACGGGGTAGCCTGTAGCATTCACCGGTCCCTGTGTAGCGGTGAGGGTGTGGCAAATACATGATTGGTCATATATTTCTTTCGATAGATTAGACTAGGGTGGGTCGACTAGTAAGACTGTGGGAGTCCCATAACATGCTTAGAATCGGCAAGTGGTAGGTCATTGGAGGCCGAGTATAGTATAAGACTACAATTGGTCATGTAGCATCCATTTTTTTGCATGTGGCGAGATTGTTTGGGCAGTTATTGCTAGATGAGGCTTTCTTTTGGAAGTCGCATGGGGCAACTGCGTGTGTCTTTTAACTCAGTGAACGGTCAGGAATCTGATGTTTTTATTAGTTGGTAGATGAGTTGGGGCCAAGGAGGTCTTGGCTGCTATTGGAAATCAGCTAGGGGGCAGCAACATGAGTCATGTGGTATTAGTGTTTTGGGATCCATGTCTGGATTCACTTGATATTCTGGGAACATGCTAAGTCACTTGTAGATTGGATTAAATGGCCAATGATTTTTTTACGAATGGAATCATCAAGATATTCAATGGTTGAAAGTGTTTTGTTGGTTTGGAAATCAATGAGGTTTTGGTATGGTAGTGATTCAGTATCGGGGGTCTGTCACAGAGTTAGACCACTTTGAGACTTCAAATTTTGAGTTATAGATAAGGTAGAAATGGTTTTCTGCAAGGGATTAATGATCTGTTCTTCATCACGTTTGGGGAATTCTACTAAGGTTAGGTTCGGTAGCTTTAGGAAGGCCATTGTAGGATAAGGGTTGTGGTTGCATTCTTCAGGATGTCTGGCACGCTTGGGATGGTAAAGAATGATTTCGAGGATGAAATCTAATTTAAGTGGGGGATAGTTGTAACACCCGGAATCTTGAGGATTAATTGTTAGGAATAAATCCTATTTAGAGGAATGGACACGGCGTGTTAGACGGACCAACATGGTGTGTCTAGATTTAAAGAACGTGGCATTCATTAAGGCTAACACAATATGTTTATGTCATTACGCGGCGTGTTGGTAGCTGCTGGAGAAAACCCTAATTTTTAGGGTGTTACACCCTATATAAAGGCCTTAAGTCCTCATGGTTGGTCTCCTTACCCACCTCCATTGCCACTAAATCCCTACAATTGACCTTTAAGTCTCTTGGTGGTGTTCTTGAGCTAGTAAGAAGTTTTTGGTGATCATTTTGGTCTTTGTAAAGGAAGAGGAGATCTTGAAGTTGTCTTGCTTGGTGGAAAGGTTTTGGATCCAAAATCATCCTCTTTTGTGCAAGCTCTATAAGGTATCAAGTTAGAACCCTGACTAGATTTTTAGATCTCTTCATATTGTGCTTTATGGGGCTTTTCGTCACTTTTTGGGTCAATGATAGAATGAAGTCATTTAAGAGCTTTTTATTCCAGATTTAAGTTTGTATTGGAATCCTTGAGCATAAAGGTGCAAGCATTATGAGATAATTGGTTAAATCCATGCATTAGGTCACTTATAAAGTCCTTTTTAAGCTTAAGAGCTTCATTGACACATGAATGAACATAAAGTTGGCAACTTTAGATGGTTTTGCAGCTCAAGAAAGTTAGATCTATGTTTTAAGGCTATGTCTTCATGGATTAAGTGCTTATTGGTTAAGCCATTTCACTATTGAGCTTATGGACTAAGTTTTGAACCTTTTTGGGTAGTCTTAATTGTTAAAGTTGGAAACTTTATCCTTCTGGACCACATTATGGACTAGATCTAAGATTTGGAGCTTTTGGTATCATAGAAAACAACCTAATGTATTAAGTTGTTGGATCTCAGGCAAACATGTCATTTTCAAGGGGAAACACGACGTGTGGCTGGGATTTTTCCAACTGATCGGATGCTGGCGGAACACGACGTGTCCAAGGGACATCATGATGTGTTTGGTGAACATGGGCTATTGAATTTGATTTTGACCAGAATTTCATCAGGGTTGACTAGGGGTTGTTTTGGGCCATGTTGGGCCTATTTGATTGTAGGTTTGGGCCTTAGTCTTGGGCCAAGATAGATAAGGGGTAAAATGTTGTTTTACCCTAAGTATGGATTGAATGATATAGATTCATTTCCAATTATTAATTGGGTGTTATTTGATATTGATAGTTCGGGGAATTGTTGGACCAACTGTCAGAATTATCAGTGTGATTCAGGAGGTGATTCTCCTCACTATACTATGGGTCAAAGGCACTAATGCTAGCCCATTGGCTTATGTATTATAGGAACACCAGGGATGGCCCTTGGCACTTATATTGAAGAACCGAAGGTAGCTCCTAGCAAATATGTATTTAAGACTAGAGTGTGGACTCTAGCAATTAAGTAGATAAGTAGTTGTAGATTGTATGCTAGCTGTCTTTATGTTGCTTGCATGGAAGACCAGGAGGTGGCTCCTGCCACATGTCTATAAGACCCAGGGTTTCGCTACTAGTCTCTCGGCATGGCAAGGAAAGTGTAACATCGCGACACCCAGTGGGAGTTGAAACTCCTACCTTCCCTTAGTTGAGTTTTCTTACAACAACTATCAGTGTGATGACATTTGAGCTTCTTTATGGGAGGAAGTGTCGTACCCCAGTCAGTTGGCGGCGGCAACGGCAGGGGGGGGGGGAGATTGGTCATAAGGTCATGGGAAAAACTGAGCTAGTTCTCCAGAAGACAAAGCTTATTCAGCAGATCAGACAGAGGTTGTAGACATCTCAGAGTTAGCAAAAGAGTTATACTAATAGACGTCAATTCGAGTTGCAGTTCCAAGATGGCGATATGGTTTTATTGAACATGTCATCCTGGAGGGGTGTAATATGCTTCCGGAAGCAGAGAAAGTTGGGGCCCAAATATATTGGTTTGTTTTGAGTGATTGTCAGGGTTGGCTGGGTAGCCTATCGATTGGATCTGTCTAAGGAGCTCAATCTATCAATAAGATTCATAGCACCTTCCATGTTTCTCAGCTACAGAAGTGTGTAGCTAATTTTAGATGATATTCAGCTTGATAATCTCATGAACTATGTTGAGAGACTAGTGGCGATTTTGGATAGGGGGTGAAGGCCTTGCGTAACAAGGTGATTCTATTGGTGAAAGTTTACCGGTGACACTAGAACCCGAGTTAGAGATTTGAAAGCACTACCTAGAGTTATTCGCAACTAAGGACATTGAGGACGAAGTCTGATTCAAGTGGGGAAGAATTGTAATGCCAAGTTTTGGGCATGTTCCTTTTAGGTAATTTAAATAAATTAATTGAGAGTTAGACCTCTGGTGGCCACGACGTGGTAATCAATTCCCATGGCATGAGCAAAGCAGGAATCCACGTGACCTTAATTCAGCGCCACGACATGGCATATATCGCTACAACATGGCTGGTGTTTAAAGAAAAACCCTAATATGTGGTTTGATCCCCTATTTAAGGAA
Organism: Lactuca saligna; assembly: GCF_052625555.1. Taxonomy (NCBI): domain Eukaryota; kingdom Viridiplantae; phylum Streptophyta; class Magnoliopsida; order Asterales; family Asteraceae; genus Lactuca; species Lactuca saligna. The sequence goes on along the minus strand of NC_136424.1, from coordinate 99,565,289 downwards.
TGTGATGGGTAGGGTTGCCCACCTTTAACCTCATTCACTCTCGATCAGCCTCCAAAAGGAAACCCTAGCCTCCATTGCTAACCTTTGAAGTTATTGTGTGTTTTGGTGTCATTTAAAGAAATAGAAGGCATCTTTGAGCTTGGTTCCAACAAGAAAATCTACTCACCAACCTTGTTCATGTTTCTAAACCTTTGTAAGTTCCAAAGATTCAACCTTTATGTTATTTATCCTTAGATCTAGTTCTTTTGTCCTTAAATCTTCTTAGTATGAGAATTTAGATGGGTGTACCTCATAAAGTTTGCAACTTTATGGACTTAGGGAATCATTATATTGTCATTTGTTCTAGATCTAAGAATCTATGGAGTTTTTGATCTTGTATTCAAGTTTAAGTCCTTATATTCATATTTTGACCTAAAATAGAAAGGACATGCATTGGACATATATATCCATAAAGCCACTACTTTTAGGGTTTATTAGGAGTACGAACTAATTCTGGAAACTTTGGAGGTGCAACTCTAAGGATTGGGTGCTTAATGGGAGTCTTGATGCATTAATTTATCCTTAGGAGTTAGAGTTTAGGATCTTGACTTATTGAGGGGTCTTGAGGCATAAAGTAGGAAACTTTATCCATCAAGACCATAGGAAGGACCAACTTTGAGCTTATGAGCTCTTGGAGTTGGGAAGGAAAATGAATTAATGGTTTAAGTTGTCCAGACCAGTCCCCACTTCATGACTTAGATTAACACGACATGGCGACTAGGTCAAGACCCATCTGTTTTGTCGACTAGCAGCTACGGTGTGGCCAAGGATGGCCACAACGTGGCGACTAGCTGGAGTTGACTTTCACTTTGGCCGTTGACCATTGACTTTGACCAAGTTTAACTTACAGGAATTTTTGGGTATTTTAAGTTTAGGCCACTATTTGTTGTTTCGGTAGCCTGTAGAGTTGGCATTTAGATAATCGTTCTTTTCTACTATCTTTTTAGACTGTGAGGTGAGTTTTCCTCACTATACTTGTGGGTCGAAGGACCACAAGATTATGTATCCTGGTATATAGGATATGCTATATTATAGTGATTTGTTAGATCTGTATGATTATCTGTTTGTTTGTTATATGTTTATTTGTTGCATATGTCGACATAGTGTGGCTTGGGTTGAGACTATACTGCTTTATGCTTTCAGCCAAAAATCCCAGTGGTAATCCAATCGGGAGATTGTGGGCCAATGACAATCCAGTCGGGAGATTGTGGGCCAGAGTGGCAATCTAACAGGGAGCTTATGGGCTAGTTGCCATCCAATCCGGCTATTGTGGGCTAGATTGGCAATCCAATCGGGAGGTTGTGGGCCAGGGTAATTCATCAGGAGACTAAGGACCCAACATGCATTATGTATAATGTTTGATTATGTGTGGTACTTTAGGAAAACTCACAATGCTTTGGCTTACAATTTAAATGTTATGTTTCAGGCACTTCTGATGATTAGGACAAGTCAAAGGCTTGATTGTGCACATCTTTTATATTTTATGAGATTTGTTCTTGGGATGTTGTGATTTATGATTTTGACATTTTAGAAACTATGTTTTATAAAAATTTATGGTTTTTGATTGGTTTTGGAAAAATAAAAATTTTACCTTGATTTTGGAACGTTTTATATATATATATATCACAATCATGTACTTTATAAGTTCATGTAGTATCTTGAACAATATTATTTAAAATTCTATAATTTTGAGTAATTTGTTTTCAACCTTGATGTTTATTTATAGGTTCTAAGAATGTTGCACATATTTTTTTGTCATGTTATTCAAGCTACTAATATTTTCTAATCTTTATTTTTACTACGTAACATATTTCATATTGATGTTACTGGTAACTTTCTTTTATGTTAATAGTAGATATGATTTTATAAGTTTTAAAAGTTCAACAAATTTAACGAACCGAATACCCAATATTGGATCGGCTACCCATCTGTTTCGGTTCCAGTTCCATCATTTTCGGAATCACCAGTTCTGATTATGGTTCTCGTTCTAGATAAGTAAGGCGAGTATCCACAACGTTCATCCCTATTTTCACCCCTCTAATCCCACAACACATGAAAATTCATCTTTTTCATTCCTCCCATCTCACTTAATTTTTAATTTTAAAATAAATACAAACTAATTAAAATCTTATAAAACTAATTAAAAACATAAAAACTATTTTGGTACAAATCTTTATGCATGAAGTACATCTAACAAAAGCTTAAGAGTGTATAGTGAGTCTAGAGAGAGAAAGACAGCCAACGAGTAAGTAACCCGCTTGGAATCACTTTGGTTGTACCACTTCGTCGACGAATTCGTTGCACCGACAGGACCTCCCCTGCACCATATGGTATATTACTAGCATGTTGATCACATTAGTTAAATTTTGAAAGAAAGATTAATATTTGTCGTAGTATCATTTTCTCGATGATATTGGAGAAAATCAAATATATATCAACGATTGAAAATTTCACAAAACTTAAGAGGATTATACACTAACAAACGTGAGGGTACCATACTACCATGTATCAAAGTGGATCCTAGAACCCATCTCATTTTCTAATTTTATTTATTATTTATATAGAAAAGATCATAGGACATATCTAGAAAGAAAAATTATGATATACCGTATTGGACAAAATAATAAATAAATAAAATGGTGGAAATCTTATTAAAGGTTTTTGTTTAAACTAAATTTAACGTTCGTAAACTCAAACAATGTTTTCTATATAAATCGAGTTTTTTTTGTTGAAAACTAAAAAACAGATGCTCTCAAACGTTCACTACCAAACACATTGATAGTTGTTTAATGTTATAAATATGAATAGTGAAAGGTTAAATAGAAACTTGAAAGCAATAAAACTTCTCCTACGTCGTTTATTGTAAAAAAAATATTGTTGCAAACGAACTCTTTAGAAAAAAAAAAAAAAAAAAAAGACACTCAAACATTAAAAGTAGTTATGTTTTTTACAAAAACCCAATTTTAAGGATCATGTAGGTCCGCTTTTACTCTAAGGCGTTCAACCGGTTTGGTTAAACCTGAGTTTTCGCAAACCAATCATTTCTTATTGGTTCATGTAACCTTTGAATGGTCATTTTTTCTTAGAAAGAATATAGTATTCATAAAATCATGCCAAATTTAAACTTTTCTAAAACATTTCAAAACCATTAATTATTACAAAATTTGTTTCAAAATAATATAATATCAGAGTATCCCAGAAACAAGTCATAAACATGAGGAGCTGTACAATCATGCATTTGCCTTCCCGCAATCATCTGAAACAAAAACTGAAACTGTAAGCCCAAGGCTTACTAAGTTCCCCCAAAATACCAACATAATGAGCTTTCAGTCTGGCTGGACTGCCTCGCAGGCCTTTAGTCTATCTGGACCGCTCTCCGAGCCTTCGGCACGTCTGGAACGTCTCTCTGGGCCTTCAGCCTATTCGGACCGCTTGCCGAGCCTTCGGCCTGACTGAATCCCTTTGCGGGTACTTTAGTTTAACCGGACCGCCTTGGGTATGTTGGCCTTCAGCACAAAGCAGGACCGCCTCAACCCAACTCCCAATCAAACAAACATGTGCACATAAATATCATATGCTAGCTCATATCATATAACAGTCAAACCGATCTAGCATATCACTAATCATAGCAAGATCTTATAACCAGGATACAAACCTAACCAGTCACTAACATAGCATCATCCTATATACCAGGATATCGACCTAACCAGGTCACTAAGCATATTACCATCCTAATTACCAGGATGTAATTCAATCACATATCATGTATATAACTTGGATACAAATCCGAAAAGGGTCGGCATTGTTGCCTTCGACCCTATTAGTATAGTGAGGACAACTCACCTCATAACTGTCGAACTGAAATGATCAACTCAAACTATCGAACCACGGCCACAAAATCCACCACTTATATTTTCCATATGACCATTTCCATAAATTTCCAATTTACCAAAATACCCCTGAAGTCAACTGGTCAACCCTTGCTCAAAGTCCAAGTCAATGGTCAAGGTTAACAGTCCATGTTGACCGACTCGCCGAGTGCAGTTCACCAACTCGTTAAGCCCTTCCTGAACTCGAGAAGTCGTGAAACCCCCAGTTGACTTGTTGAGTTTCCCTGAAACTCATCGAGTTCATGCATGTCCAAATTTTGGGAAACCCCTAGCTGACTCGCCGAGTCACCCTACTGACTTGCCGAGTCCATGCAGAAGTCCTTTCAAGACAATCTTCATCAGATTCGTCGAGTTGGCCATGCAACTCGTTGAGTCCCTTTAGTCATTTCTCCATCCAGACGATTTTTAAGCCACTTTAAGCTCCATAATGCAAATCTAAGCTCCTAAGGAATAATTTTTACGTAAAGTTGCAAACTTTACGTACATGCAAGGTGATAATGGCCCAAATCAGGCTAAAGAAAGGTTCTAAGGGATGAAGAAGGTATTAAATCACTAAAGGCTGAAACTTTATGATCTTACAGTCCAAGATAAGCCTAGATCTGAAGTTGCAACTTCAGATCACGCCTAATACCCAAAATAACATATCAACATTGCCAAAATGAACCTAATCTCATACATGCATAGATTTAGATAGAAGAAGGTCAAGGTAATAACTTCTTACCTCAAAAACGATGCTAAGATGATGAAGAACTCAGATCTACAGTCTTCCTCCTGTTCCAAGCTTGAGTACCTCAAGATCTTCCTCCCACAATCCACCACAAGGCTTAATATCACACAAAATGACGGAAAAACGGCGATTTAGGATCTATGCACTCACAAGGGGCTATAAGGGAGGCTAATGACCCTTTAAATAGGGTGCAAAACCATGTAAATTAGGGTTTCATCCTCCAACTCCAACTCGTCGAGTCATGTCTCCGACTCGGCGAGTTGGTAATTTAAACACGTGCCCCCAAAAGTTCCTACTCGATGAGTCAGGGCATCCAACTCATCGAGTAGACCCTCCAATATGAAAAATAAAGTTGTAAAATTTATACCTGAGAGTCGTGGCGTTACAAAAAAAAATTACTCATTTTTTACCTACAAATACATACCTTTTTATCCTTTTTACACCATTTCATCTCTTTCTTTCTATTACATAATTACACATCAATGGATCAACCCATAAATACCCCTCTACAAAACCTAAACCCACATCCAAACATGTCCCTCCTCGCTCAACACGAGTCTTATTTTAATTTACTTAACACCAAAGGTTCATCAAAATTTCCCTACTAACAAAATTATTTCAACCCCACCTCACATCCAATGTAATTTCCACCGGCACCATATTTCCAACAAAACGTTTATGGGCAACAACTAAATTTCCAACAAAATGTTTATGGTAAACAACTGAATTTCCAACCAAACCGTTTTGGTTCATAATATTCCCTACCAAATTCTCAAACACAAAAAACCCTGCAACCATCTTTTAGACAACAACCACCACCCACGTAACCATTGGTAGTAATTATTGATGAAACTCAAGTGAAATAAGCCGAAGGTAGTAGGAAATAGAAAGGGGGAAAGAAAATACAAAGATGCTCAAAGAGGTCATGAAATCCAGATTAATCAACGTTTCCCATGCACGAACTCACATTGACCTTTACGCCGAGGATATGAAATTTCAGATGACACTACGAAGGTCTTTGCTCCTCGACTATCGATAGGAAGGTACAAGGCAAAGCGAACGACTAAACATGCGGAGGAGAGTGAAAGGATATTAAAGCACATTATGGATATATACAATAATTTTGAGCATCAGTGCTACCGGTTGATCTACAAAAAATTGGTGTTAGAAAGGGCACAACTTTACCCATATAGCGCATTCAGTCGTCCAGGACCAGGCATTTGACCATCATGCGAGGACTTGGTCGATGAGGAAATTGTGTTAGCATAAGCGTGGTGTGTGACGTCAAAAAACAACATTGATGGGAATTGCATGAAGATAATGGATTTTTGGGAAGGAGTGATCCAAAATTTTCATGTTATGATGAAGAAAAGTGCATACTGCACTAATGATGCCCTATGTAGTAAATAGTAAATGGAGAAAAATGAAAATGAGATGCAACAAATTCAACAGGATACACAATAAGCATTATTCGAAAAAAGAAATTGATACTATGGACTTCGATGTTTTTATACGATGGCGCGATATCAAATAGAAGTGGGACAGTTTTTTAATTTTCAGAAAAGATCGAAAATCGGTTTACGTTCCAACGTCGTCGGAAACACAATCAAAGAGGTCATGAAATCCATATTCAATAAACGTTTCCCATGCACGAACTCACATTGACCTTTACGCCGATACATATGAAATTTTAGATGACATTACAAAGGTCTCTGATCGTTGACTATCGATAGGAAGGTACAAGGCAAAGCGAACGACTAAACATGCGGAGGAAAGTGAAAGGATATTTGAAGCACATTGTGGATATATATGATAATGTTGAGCATCAACGATAACGGTTACTCTTAAACCAATTGGTGTTAGAAAGGGCAAAACCTTACCCATATTGTGCATTCAGCCGTCCAGGACCAGGCATTCGATTGTGACACTCCAGGCCATTGTGTGAGGACTTGGTCGATGCCATTTCTGACCCCCAACAATCCCCTCGTAATAAATCGATCCTTGATAGAATCGAACCCTCGCCACTTGATCTGATACCACTTATTGAGCATCAGCGTTACCGGTTGACCTAAAACCAATTGGTGTTAGAAAGGGCGCAATCTTACCCATATAGCGTATTCAGCCGTCTAGGACCAAGCATTCGATTGCGACACTCCAGGCCATCGTGCGAGGACTTGTTAGATGTTATTTCTGACCCCCAACAATCCCAACCTCAGAAATCAATCCTTGAGAGAATTGAACCCTCGCCACTTGCTCTGATACTACTTATTGAGCATCAGCGCTACCGGTTGATCTAAAACCAATTGGTGTTAGAAAGGGCGCAATATTACCCATAGAAGTGGTAGCAACGATTTCAAAATTTTATCAATCATGTTGTACTAATACACAATTACCAACAATGGTAAACCATTCCACAACCATAAAGTGTGGGAAGTTTGTTGTAATGGTCCAAAATGGGTCCTTTATCCAAAAATGGCGCATTCATGATCTACCATCAGCTCCAATAAAAGGGCAAGAAATTCCGAGTTGGACATTGGTGTTAGCCTCGACCTTAGTGATGAGTTTCACACCACCAGGAAGGAGGGTCAACCGGAGTTCCAACTTCGTCAACCACTGGGAAGGGACAAAGCAAGAAAGGGGGCATCTTCAAGTGGAAAATCAACCAACGACGGCGTACTAAAAGATAAAATAGACAAAACTCTAAGTTTTTTAGAATTTTATTTTTATCAATGGAGTGTAATTAATTATGAGTATTTGATTTGGCATGCATAATTGTAAGAACACAAAGATCATGGTGATTTGGTTGCTAAAAGATGTATTCGATCATTATGAGGAGATTACAAAAAAGGAACTAGTTCTACTCTACATAATTAACTTACTCAAAAGTCTCTATGAACTACATCTCTTAAGAACACTCTATAAGTGGTATGCAACCCACTATATATAGAGGTGCTAACATGTCTCTCTCTCTCTCTCTATCTATCTATCTATCTATCTCTCTCTCTCTCTCTCTCTCTCTCTCTCTCTCTCTCTTTCTCTCTCACACACACACTTTCATGTCACAAGGCATAAATATCATATGCAAATGGGTCTTCTCAAGCCAAACCTTCACTAGTCATCTAATGGAGAACTTTGTACCAAACATTCTCCCCCTCAAAGTTAGGAATGGATGACTCGAATTCAATCTTCCATAAATGAGCAACTTCACAAACTAAGTCTCAAGCATGACAAATGTACAAAGGAACATCAAATCTTCAATTATTCAATGACTTTCCAATCCGGGTTCTAGAGTGTGAGACCTTACAAACCGAGCATCAAAAGCTAATTTTGGAGTATCCAAACCTCCGCAACATATTACCCCAATTTGAGCATAAAAGCACACTACAAAAATCTCCATTAAGTCCAAACCCATATGATCCAGGAAAACCTAAATCACTTCTGAATCTCAAATCGAATCACTTCATAAAATTCGATTTCTCAAGGTCATTTCGGTCTTCAAATCCACATAATATGAAAAAATCACAACTTTCGAATTCTCATATTTAAATCTCTCCCTTTTTTTATAATCGAAAAATTATTATAAAACCGAAAAGGAATGAGAAAATACTCAATTCAGAATTTTCCATATAAAACTCCCCTTAACACGTGGCATAAACGTTTTGCATAAATCCGGAAAATCCAAAAATATCACAAATTTCGAATTTGATTCTTCTCGGACCGCCTTTGACTTAAACTTCAAAAATATGGGTAGAAACTCTCAATTTTGAAAATATACAGGGACTTGTTGCGCCTCAACAACCACAAATGTGAAAGTTTTCCCCCAAATGCGAAATCCGGCATAAAAGTATCAATACGCATCAACTACAGTGACTTGTTTCGAAAATTTTCCCATTTCACGGAATCTTTAGCCCAATGTCGAAATTGGGTGAATTCTGCCAACATGCAAAAACTCCAGGTGTTTAAAATGGAAATTCAGCATTTAACACCAATTTTGACCCCATGTCGAAAGTGGGTGAAAATTTTCATTTAGTTGAAAGATAAGGGATTTCAATCGACATATTCTATTTCCTCTCCAAATTGATACCAGATGCGAACGATGACCTTCGCAATCCAGATGTGTTACATGATGAATTCACACAGTGAAAGTGCAAGCTATAGATGCGAATGATCCGTATGACCTCATATATGAACTCAAGAGATCATCACACGTCGAATACACAATCTATAGATGCAAACCTAATTTTGACCTTCTCATGTCAAAATTATGTTGACGTCAAAATCATTCGACCACAAATCAACTAACCTAAAACAAAACTGATTTTAACCTCTAATCTAATTAACCAATTGCGAAGACTGTTTGATCTCTAAATCCAAAATGCTATTGTAGATACGAACCCAATTCAAAATCGATTTTCTCATGTCAAACATATCAGGCATACATCCAACACCTTCTACATACACATCGATTGACCTGATGCATCACAAGTCGAAATCACCAGGAACGTTCATCATCAAGCGAATCACCATAAGTCTAAACTAATTTCGACATCAATCAACATATGTCGTTTCTTAACCTTTTTATTCGACATCAATTTTGACCAGAAAACATTCGATTTCCAAAATACTTCCACAATGTGAAAAAAAAAACTCACATCACTGTGTTCAACACCATGAACCCAAACCCAATCAATTTCGAAATTAAACTCCAATCAAACACTATTTCGATATCAAACAACCCAATTCCGACTTATATCAACCAATTTCAACCTTCAGTTCATATAATCGACACTTGAGAATCCGATGTTGACTTTTTTGAGTTTAACTTTTTGATGTCAATGGTCAACAAACACAAAATTGATGATTCTAACATCAAATTTTAGATCAAAAAGTGATTATTTAACTATTCTTGATCAATTTCTTCACAATCAAAATATCAATTTGACAATTTCTCAAGTTTAACTTGATCATCATCAACTTGTTATCAAGCAAATCATACACAATTGATTCACAAGTCTAGATTAACAAACAACACTAATCGATTATTAGGAATGCTGAAACGAAAATGAAAAGAAAAGAACACGTTGATAAAAACACAAGACATAAAACATCATAAACGTATTCGTGTAGCAATGACGAACCAAAGTGGATACCAAAACAAAATTGATTTAATGATTTGTGGGCTCACATATGATGAAATCAGATCGAAAGAAAATTATGGGCTCAAAATGTGTACCAATAAATTTGGGTTGAATTAAATCCGATGAAGAATGATTTTATCAAATTAGCTTTCGAAGTGGACTTTAACAAGATGAACAATATTACTCACGTAATTGGGCTCAATTTTGTTTAGATTAATGCTTCATACACCAAAATCGAATGAAGTATGAACAATAAATGATTTAATTCATTTGATCTAGATTTTGATTCAAACGAATAAGTTGAGAATTGAATCAAACACAAGAAAATATTGCATTAGATTGGGCTTGATAAATGAAAATTTTATTGGATCATACAAAATGGGTTTTTAAAACAAAAAAATTGACCCAATGAGTTAAAATGATCAAAAGCATGCAACCCTCATGTTTTGGATCTAGGGTTTTCTCAAGTTATACATGCAAATTATTTATCTAAAGCATGAACTCTAATCTAGAATACAATTTTTGAAATTGATAACTTAAACATATTTAGAAGAATACCTTTTCTTGTAGCTTGTAGATCTTGACCTTCAAAAGCTTAGTGCCTCAATTCTTGAACCTCTAATGGAGTCACAAACACTAACTTGAAATGGTTGAACCAAAAGAGGATACGAGCTAGAGATTTTGACCAGGGTTTCTCCTAGAGATTTAAGTGGCCTATTTCAGGAGCCTTGAGGTTCCTTATACAGTTGAGCTGCTGCTAGGGTTTTCAACTAGAAACCCTAAATCCCTTACTTAGGCCCTAAGCAGTCCACAGACCCCACATGACAGGCCATTGACAAAATCCTTATTGACTCTTATAGAGATTTCGTCCACCCTCTCTTTAATAGGGTCCATCAACCTAAACTACAATTATTACTGATTTACATAATCAGTCCCCATTCTTATAATCAGTCTCTTTTGATCACTAAATTAGTTCCAAATTAATTTCCAATCAATACTAATTAAATAATATGATTTTCAATTAATATATTATTTTTATAATGTATTAATAAATCATTAATTAACCTCTTTCTCCATAATTCATCCTATCATATTGCTATGGTGAAGCCAACCCAAAAGGACCATGCTATCATTGGGTCAAGTACATTCCAATTATAGTTATGGGCTTAGACACCTAGTTCAACAGTCTCCCACTTGGATAAGTCTAATAACTATAATTGCCAATGCCACTTCAAAATCCAATTAGCAATCGTAACTCCCAAAAGCCGCTGTAAAACTCTAATCGAGTCAATGATGCGTCCTTTAGATATGGTATCATATAATCCTCCATTCTGTAAGATATCATGTAGAAAAATACATGGAAAATAATCATTCTCAATGTCCAACGGTTTTTTTCCCGACTTCTAATTTGTTTGACATAGAACTTAATTGAACACATCAATTTAGTCCTGACCGGGCCCGTCACATAAGTCAACACAAAATCATCGAGGGCCCTAACATATCGCTTTTAACCTTTTAAGATAAAAGGAACATATAAACTTTGACTTATATGCTTGTACTATTTACTCGTTAAATCATGCACAACAACACGTTTTATAACATCAAGTTACTAATGCATTTACGCTTTATCAATGCACAACCAACTCGCAAACAACAACTCGTATATCTTGGTTTAAAGAATATATGATACTATCATCTCAGAATCACTCGTGATAAATTCCATGAAGTGATTCAAATGAGCGTGGGTTTAATCCAATACTCAAATCTTATTTCAGGAGTACTCATGAACATTGCAGCAAACCTTTGCTATGTCTAAACACTTAGACAATCTACAAACCAATTCATGATAGTCTAACCTCATAACTTACTCCCAAATTATGATTAACTATGATAATTTGAACAATCTACTTATTTTGGAAGTAAAACATGCAAAAGTGAAACAATAGTAAACAGCTGACACAAGATAGTAAACTATACTTATAAATAAATCTCCATTAATTAATCATCAAATGTCAATTACATTTAACTATTACAAGTTTCTAAACATCTATCTAATCACTAAAAATAATATCTTCCTTCATACCAATGCTCCTCGCATGTTATAAGTGTCTAACCCTGCTTAGACCTTTTGTGAGGGGATCTGTTGGGTTCTCCTCTGACGATACCCTCTTGACTACAAGGAGTCCCTCTTCTACCCGGTGTCTAATGAAGTGATATTTTATGTCGATGAGTCTGGATCTACCATGATCCCTTGGTTCCTTGGTTAAGGAAACTTCTCCTTCATTATCATAGAAAATATCTATAGGCTCCTTTATGGATGGTACAACTTCAAGGTCTCCAATGAAGTTCTTCAACCATATCGCCTCCTTCGACGCTTCGCTCGCTGCTGTGTACTCTAATTCTCACAGTGAATCAACCATGGTCTCCTACTTGGAACTTTTCTAAGTCACTACTACTCCATTTAGGGTAAACACCCAGCCCCGACTGAGAGTAGAAGTTATCTTTGTTGGTCTTAAAGTTGGCGTCACTATACCATCTCACTCTCAAGTCACCACTCCCACCAAGTATAAGGACCCAGTCCTTAGTCCTTCGTAGGTACTTAAGAATGTTTTTCACTGTTGTCCAGTGAGCTCTACTCGGGTTCACATGATATCGGCTGACCATGCTTAACATAAAAGCCACATCTGGGCGAGTACATATCATAGCGTACATGATTAAGCCAACGGCGGAAGCATATGGTACCCGACTCATCTTCGCTATCTCGGCATTGTACTTGGACTCCGAGTCTTACTCAGCTTGGTATTGCTCTGGATTGGTAACTCCCCTTTCTTGGAATTCTCCATGCTAAAACGTTTCAGCACCATGTCCAAGTAGGTACTTTGACTAAGTCCTATTAGTCTTTTACTTCTGTTTCTTAATATCCCTATCCCTAGAATATAAGAAGCTTACCCTAGATCCTTCATAGCGAAGGACTTCCCAAGCCAAGACTTAACCTACTGCAAGGTCGGGATGTCATTTCCCATGAGCAATATGTCATCAACATACAAAACTAGAAAGCTAAATATACTTCCACTAGCCTTGACATACACAGGACTCATCCTTACTTCTCGAAAATCCAAACTCTTTGACTTTCTCATCAAAACAAAGATTTCATCTTCGAGACACTTGTTTTAATTCATAAATGGAATTCTCAAGTTTGCGCACTCTATTGGGGTATTTGGCATCTACAAAACCTTCTGGCTGACACATGTAAACATCTTCAGCCACCTTCCCATTAAGGAAAGCAGTTTAGATATCCATCTGCCAAATTTCATAATCATGAAATGCAGCGATAGCCAACATAACCCTAATAGACTTGATCTTAGCCACTGGTGAGAAGGTCTCATCATAGTTAACCCTCGGGATTTGAGTAAAGCTTTTTGCAACCAGTCGTGCCTTGAACGTATGCATTTTCCCATCCATGCCGGTCTTCTTCTTGAAGAACTACTTGCACCTGACCGTCTTACGGCCTGGCACATTGCCAACCAAGTTCCAAACTTATTGTCATCAACCCAAACTACAATTATTACTGATTTGCATAATCAGTCCTTGTTCTTTTAATCAGTGTCTTTTGATCTCTAATTTAATTCCAAATTAATTTCTGATCAATACTAATTAAATAATATGATTTCTCAATTAATATATTATTCTTATAATATATTAATAAATCATTAATTAACCTCTTTCTCCATAATTCATCCTATCATATTGCTATGGTGAATGCAACCCAAAAGGACTATGCTACCATCGGGTCAAGTACATCCCAATTATAGTTATGGGCATAAACACTTAATCCAAAATAATTTTCTATGTTTTTTTTTTATTTTTTTAGTAATCTATGTTTGATTTTCTATATTTTTTAGTAATTTAGCTTTAATTTTCTATTATTTTGAGTTTAATTTTCTATGTTTTTTAATTAATGTAATGTTGTTTCATGTAATGTAAAATATTTTATTATGTTTTAAATTGTGTTTTTTATTTAGTTTGATCATAAAAATAAAAAAAATAAAGTAAATTGTAGAATGGTAACAATTTCCAACGTCTCTGATGGGTTGGTGGTGTAGTTGACATGACGTTGAGTTGGCAACACTTTTTCGGTGGCTTGGCTATGCCACTCCCTAAAGCTTTACTATAATATGGCAAATTAAGATGTCACATCACATGTACGGTACCATACCTTAGAGCCTAATAGGACCAACAATAAATAAGATTACCAATTCCCATGCTATTCTTTTCGAAGTGCATGGTATTGAGATTTGGTAAAAAAAACATGTCACATTGATATATTGATTCCCGACAATTGTATTGAATAGTTCATAGGATGATACTAGTTGAAATTTCAAACATACAAACTAAAGTATCCCAATTTTATTTGAAAAACTCAAATCGTTAATATTAACTAGAGAAGAAACCCCACTTTACGGGGTTAGAAACGGGAAAGGAAACGCCATAGTGACAAAGTTATGCTTTAGAATTGAATTTTGTATAACCATTCATATTTGCTTTTTTAAGATGTCGACCATTTTTTCTTTTTTTGGTTACATATAGACACAAACACAATAAAAAGTTGAACCTTCATCCATGATTTTCCTAATCATGTTAAGCTACCATTGTCTAGTAGACCTTCCCTCAAGACAATCCTGCATTTTGAATGTAAAATAAGTAAATTGAAGATTCAAGATATAAAAGTAGAAAACATTTGAATGAGTCAACAATACACAAACAAATATATCAGTATAAGTATCCAAAACTTTTCAAACATAAAAGAAACAGGCCATCAGATACAAAAGTCGGTTCAATCAATAAAAAATTAGAAACATGATTGATTGTCATGTTTCCATTAAACAGAATTATGAATTATTGTATCCATAATAATATATTAATAAATTATATAGTTTTTCCTATCTATATATACACAAAATCCATACTTATTCATTACATAGCTAATATAGATGCATAATAGTTTCTAATTTTTTGTTGCTTACAAGCCTCTAATCCATTTGAAGCCCAACACCCACAAGTGTTGGAGTAGATTCGATGTCTTACCTGATTCATTCATGTATATGAAATTAACCTAAGTCATTGAATTCGGTAGAGTTTAATTGAACATTTATTAAAAATAAAATTCATTTTATGTAAACATACATCTATATGACCGATTTTAATAATACACAGCTTCAGGAATGCTAGCACACCGAAATGATAGGGGTATTTTGGTCCAACTTCATAACAGTTACATGAACACGAATCCAAGCACCGGATTATAGATATAGCTCATTGCAGTCTTACTTTACACATTGTAATTGGGGCTTAAGTTAACAAACATAAACATTAGGAAGCACAAATTCCAAATAAACATCGCCAAAAGAGATAACGGTCGACAACACCAAAACTGACGTGAAAGAGAAGGACCAAGTACAAATAAAGAAGAGTCGCATCCAACATCCTTTTGTTTAGCTTGCCTAAACATATAGGTGAAAGAGATCGACAATTTCACAAAACAAAAGCTAAAATTAACAAAAACCTAATACCCATAACTACCGATAATCATCAAAAATCAACAACACTAACCAACATCACAAACCAATACAAAAAAATTCCAACAGGCAGAAAACCACAAAAACATGAGCATGGAAAAACAAAAGATCTATAAGCAGAAAAAAAGAAACACATACCTAGAGAGAATTAGTCAACAAAAGAGAAATGAAGTGGAAAGAAGACGGAAGATGAATATCCGTAAGACAACAGGAAGAAAACACGTGCACAATAGGTCACGATTCAATCAAAGATTTCCGGTTACCCAAATGATACCACTGAAAATTCTGATCACCCATAGTTTATCACCATTGGGTCTTTCCGGAGTAGCTATGTCGATCTGGAGATTACGAGTCTTTACTGTTTTCCCTCTTTCCTCTAAGTTGGTTAAAATAGAAAGAAGAAAGAGAAAAAAAAAACGTTTAGGGTATACCTACAAAAAAACAATGAGTACAGATGAAAAAAGAAGGAAAACCGGGGCTATGAAAGGGTTTTCGGTAAAATCAGCAGAGTCAACAACAAAAGAACAGAGGAAAACCCAACACGTACATGGTATATGTGGACTTGACAACACATGTAACCCACCACTATCTCTAAGGCTACCCAAAGTGGAGAGAGCTCCACGCGTGACCTACTTACGTGGAGCCTCTCTCCACGCGTGAACATCACACTCAACTTTGGTGGGTTGGTGGTGGTGTGGCTACTAGGACGGAACAAGACGCAAGAATATATTGGCCGATTACTTTCTCGACCATTTGAACATTTAAATAAAAAAAAATTAATTTCTCTCTATGTATAAATCCATTTTACACATATTTTTCAAAACAAAACACGTAAACTCTTTCAAATCAAACACACACATTCAACAAAAAAGTGGATGACAATTCTAGACATGGTTCGTGAGAGAGGCGAAAGTTCACACAGCGAGAAGAAGCATAGAAAATGGATCAACCTGGATCGAGAGGTGGCAAATGAACTTTTGGTACATGATTATTTTGCCCTTGCTAGTTTACACGATCTATCGAAATTTGAAGAATGTTTTCGTATTAGTAGAAATTTATTATTAGGTATAGCTAGATATTTGAACCTAATTATGAGTTTTTCCAATTACTACGGAATGCTAGAGGTAAACGTGGTTTTACTACGATATAAAAATATATGACCTCTCTTAAACAATTGGGATATGGCATAACCGCAGACACATCAAATGAGTATTTGAAAATGTATAAGAAGACGGGTCGAGAATGTACATATCTTTTCTGTGAGTATGTTATAGAGATTTATCATGACGTATACTTGCGACATCCAACTAAAAGTGATGTCGAACTGTTGTATGTCACGCATCAAGCTAAACGTGGTTTGCCAGGGATGCTTGATAATATTGATTGTACACAATGGGAGTGCGCAAATTATCCTAATGCGTGGCGTGGTCAATTCACGCGAGGTGATCATGGGGTCCTGTCTATTATATTAGAGGTGGTTGTTTCACATGACCTATGGTTTTAGCATGCTTTCTTTGGTATGGTGGGGTCCAACATTTTGCAGGGTAATTCACGCGAGGTGATCATGGGGTCCTATCTGTTATATTAGAGGCGGTTGTTTCACATGACCTATGGTTTTGACCTGAATGTACTTTAAGCTCTCTGTTATTTAACAATATTTTGCAAGGTAAAGCACCAGATATGTCATACGCTATGAATGGGAATGAATATAAGTATGTGTATTACCTAGGTGATGGGGTGTATCCAGAGTATGCTACAATTGTCAAGTCATATTCATTTCCAATGGATGAAAAACGAAAATTATTCAAGTTAGCACAGGAATCTGCATGGAAGAATGTGGAACGAGCGTTTGGAGTCCAAAAATAAAAGTGACACATAATCAAACATCCGACACGAACATGGGATAGGGCAACACTAACGACAGTGTTGATTGCTTGTGTTATTTTACATAACATGATAATAGAAGAAGAGGACATGACTATTTGTTCATATACCGGAAACGATATACTTAATCCACCTGCGGTAATACAAGTTGGCAGCCCAACATACTTCTCTTGGAAATACAAAATTGTGAAACGCATCACAATCTACATCACAATTTGACCGAGTATATATGGGGAAGACAACTCCAAAGGGAAAATGACGATGAAGATGAAGAATGAGGGTGGTGATGACGAGATGAATGTAGATGGTGACGATGAGGTGTATGAGGGCGATGAAGGCGGTGACGACGACAAGTAGTATTTGTCTATGGTTTTTATGTTTTTTAATTAAGTAGTGTAATGTTTTATTTGTTATGTTTTATGTTTATTTTAGTAATTTAAGTTTTAAATTTCTATGTTTTTAAATAATAAAATGTGGTTTTATTTATGTTATAAATTATGTTTTTTATTTAATATAATATAAAAATAAAAAACTTTAAAATTTTATTTATGTTATAAATTATGTTTTTTATTTAATATAAAATTACAAAAAATAATAAAGTAATAATAAATGAATATTGTTAATGGTAATTATTTCCAATATCTAGTGGGTTGGTAGTGAAACATGGAGATGAAGCAACACTTTTTTGATGAGTTGACTGTCACCACTACCTACAGCTTAAGAATGCCAAAAAAAAATTTAATGAAAAATAGACAAAAAAAAAGAAAAAGGAAAACAAATAAAAAATTCCAACCAATCAAAAGAGAATATTGTTCACAAGGGCTTGTGAGTTAGTATTATATATAATAATTAGTTTGATACATTGTTCTTACATTACATATATCAATCTAGGTAGCTAACATGATCATGTCTGTTTGTTTTTTGACTATTAGATATTTAAATAATTCACACGGTTGGTATGCATTTTCATTAACGTGCATTATTTGTTTCTTATCCGGTTGAGTCTTAAAAACTTGTAGTTTTTTATTAAGTTCTATGAAATACTAAGATATTCCTAAAAACCAATTGCCTCTGCATATATTTTAATATTACTCGTAGATTTTAAAATATTTAAGTCCAAGATTGTAGATCCACATTCTTAGTTTTCTTTCGTTGAGATCTTCAATTTCCATGTTATATCACATGAATGTCAAAAAGAGACAAATTGAATTCATATAAAAACATCTTTTACTGCACTTCCTAAATTAACACATTTTTATTACTTATCTAAATTTTTATTATAGAGGTATTAAACCACATTGTAAATTCAAACTAAATTTGTGAGGATCAAAGCACAAAAAACAATAACGCGACAATTAAAGATGCACATAGAAATAAAGAACACAAAATTAACACATTTCACTCGATCACATAAATCAAGCTACGTCAACGGACAGGATTAAACACAAACTCGAGAACTGGAGTAAAACCAAATAATGCATACTGAGTGATCACTGAACCACTGATCAAATTTCATTATTGATAATTAATTATAAGGTGGGTCTATTGACACCCATTGATTGATAGTTGTACTAACTATTTGATAGTTTGTTCTTTTTTGTTTTTTTAGGTTATTTATTTATTTATTTTGTACCCACGATTTGTTGTTGGTGGTGTTGTCGTTCTTGTTGTTGTCATCATCATTGTTATTGTTGTGGTTGTTGTGGATGTGGTTGTTGTAGCCAGTATCGTCGTCGTCGTCATTTTGCTCTTATTGTAGTCGTTGTTGTTGTTGTTGTTGTTGTTGTTGTTGTTGTGGCTATTGTGATCATGGTCAATGTTGTTGTTCTTCATTTTCTTCTTGCTGTTCTAGTGGTGGTTGTCGACGTTGTCGTGTGAGTGTGAGTGTATGTGTGTGTGTGCGTATGTGTGTGTCCAAGCCAACAAATAAATTCCTTAAATCTTATTAAAATAATATATAGTGTTAAAGAGATAGAATCTACGGAGATTGCTTCAATTTATAACTCTATAAAATATCTGTTGGATTAGGTGTCTAAGTCATTAACTAAATTATTATAAACTTGAATTATCAGCAAAGTCATTTTTGGGTTGCCTTCAAATCTAGTAAGAGACTGGAATGCTATTTAGAGGGAGATACTGATTTATTAATTTATTATATGGGTAATAAATTAATTAGAAATCAAAATAAATAATTTATTAATATGTTTTGAGAAAAATATATTAATTATAAGTTATATTGTTTAATTATAAATTAATCATAAATTAATTGAATTTAATTTTGGGATTAATTTGAATAAATTAAAATGGAATGACTAAAAGTGACAATGTCCTTAAGGGGGGATGAAAATTCTAGAGAAGTTTTAGAGTTTCTAAAGCCTTTCTTGGGCTCTAAGGAAACTTGAGGGGAAAGGAAAAAAGATAAGACTTATCTAAGGACATTTGTCTTATCCAAGGCCCGTGATCACCTGTATAAACCATTCACCACCTTCATATTTTCAGCCATTCCTCATACCAACGAAGAATCAAAAATCCTCTCCCCTCTCCTCTCTCTTCAATAACATCTAACTTCTAGTGTTTAGGTGTGAGCTATCACTGGCACGGGATTTCTGGTGTTGGCTTTCTAAAGTTCTACAAAGAAGGAATTCAAGTTTATTTACAACAATAAGCTAAAAGTTAAGTTTTTCTAATAACCCTTCTCAATATCAAAAATAGCAATATACTTTAGGGTTTCTTGAATTCAAATTTTTTGTTTACAAATCATAGTAAAAACATAGATCCTTAAGGTATATGCAAACTTAGGGTTAATGTTTTTCCGCCAAAAATATGAATTTTAAAACATGTAAAATCCATTGGTGGTATTAGAATATATGTTCTCTGTGATCTTGCATAAAGTTGAATAAGATAAAAAAGCCGCCTTTATGGTTTTCGATTTGGGCAAGAGTTTTAGAAAACCTATCCTCCTTCTTTGTTTTTCGAAAGTGCTAGGGTTTTGGTAGGGTTTCTTTGTTTTTGAAAATTATTAGTTTTAAATGCATTAAAATTGGATAAGTATAAATTTGGTAAATCCCAAACCATAATGTTGAAATTAGATGGCATTGAATTAGGATTAAATTTTATTTGATTAATTGATTAATAGTAAATAAAATGTTTAATCCTTATTGGTTTAATTAAAATTGAATTAATTCTACTAATTTCGAAATTTATAAATTAAACCTAGTATTTTTGAAAAGTTTTAAAGTACACCGTATATATAATACTAAAAGTTAATTACTATATGTATAAGATTAAGTCGGTCGGATCTCTAGTATGCCTTATTCTCAAAGTCGAACTATAACGGGGGTATAAAGAAAATGTCTATAAAATGGTAGTTGAATGGGTTTCCACTCTCACCGCTTCTTTGTTTGGTGGGAGATTGTTAGCAGAACAGATCTGATAGGACATTAATTGCATTAAAAGTATAATGTTATTAAAGTAACTAAAACACTTTTATAAAATCCCACTCTTAGTTACTTTAGAAGAATGTGAAAAGTATACTAATCCTTAAAAATACATATTATATTTTTTAGTAGTTAAAGGAGCCTGTGTGGTTAACTGACATACTAATAATAAGTATAAAGACTAATAATGGGCATCCAAAAAATTATCATTGATTAATGGAGTGCTTGTGGTTAACTGACACAGTAAAATCAGATAATAAATAACATTGAGAGTGTCAAACACATTTATATGGTTATTCACATTTAGTTTGTGATCATCGGTATCCCAGACACAAATAGTAAAGCATAACCTGAGATTAATCATGTCATTGATCGACTCAATGAATCTCAAATGATCTAGGAATTTCATGGTTCAAAATTGGTGAATTGCTTTACCCACCTTCATAATTTTTAAATAAGATTACAACATCCCTCTTCTTAGTTGTGAATTGATTTTGGATACTAGCCTTAATTATTTATTATGGGTTAAAATATTAAGCATTTTCGTGATCTAACTACAACTATTCTTTTTTCTTTAGAGATGTCTACTCTTGGTAATACTTATGCTCCATCGTCGTCTACCCACCACTCGGGTTTCTCCCTACTCTCGATCCAAGGTGACATTTGATGGCACCAACTATAATAACTGAATGTGCAACATCAAGATGGTTCTTCGATTCGAGGGAAAAGAATATGTCCTTGAAAAGAAAATCATTGAAGTTGATGAAAACACTGCTACTCCTGAACAACTAGCCTCATACACAAAACACTATGATGACGCAACAAAAGTTGCTTGCATCATGGTCGCCAAAATGACTCCTAAATTGTAGAGATTCTATGAGGACTACTATCCATTTTAGATGAACAATGAACTTATGGTAAATTACCACAAGAGAGCTCGTAAAAAATTGAAGTGGTCAAGTCCCTCATGGCTTGCAAGATGAAAGAAGGAGAGGCTGTCTGCAACCACATGGAGAATGCAAAGATACATGGAGCGCATGGACAAGCTCAATGTATATTTTGATGAGGAGTTGGCTACAGACATTGTCTTAAACTCATTTCCAAGTTATTATGATCAATTTATATTAGCTTATCATTTAAACAATACAAAAACCACATTGGCCGAACTCCACAACTTGCTGAAGACTGTTGAGTCGGGTTAAAGGGGAAGAATTTGGCTCCCCCAACTAGTGATCCCGTTCTCGCCATTAGGAAAAGAAAAAGGAAGAAAAGGAAGGCTCAT
Source organism: Lactuca saligna (assembly GCF_052625555.1). NCBI lineage: Eukaryota > Viridiplantae > Streptophyta > Magnoliopsida > Asterales > Asteraceae > Lactuca > Lactuca saligna. Next base: position 99,543,316 of record NC_136424.1, on the reverse strand, counting down.
CCTAAATCTAACCGGAAAGGAAAGGCCCAAGTTAGGTCATCTAGTAATGGACCAAAAGTGAGGCCCAATGTAGACATTCCAATTGTTAGTGACACAAAAGAGGCAACTTGTTACTATTGCAATGAGAAAGGCCATTGGAAGAGGAGCTACCCTAAGTAACTGCAAGAAATCAAGGATGGAAAGGTGAATCCAACGTCAAAAGTTATATACGCTATTCAATCTAATAATAAATCACAATCTACTTGTTCTAGGGTCCTTGATACAGGATGTGGTTTTCACAGTTGTCATAAATATTGTCCTAACTAAAAAGGTTGCCAAAACACCTCACGAGATGTGGACAGAGAAAGTTCTATCGTTAGCACATATCAAAGTCTGGGGTTGTGAAGCTTTCGTTAGACGAGATACTCATGACAAGCTAGAAGCCAAAAGTAAGAAGTGTATTTTCATTGACTAACCACAAAAGTCCTTTGAATATTGGTTCTACAGACCTAGTGAAAATGTGGTCTTTGTAGGACGTAGGGGAGTCTTTCGCTCGAGGGAGCTCATATGCAAGTAGGATAGTGAGAACACAATTGACCTTGAATAGATTCAAGAGTCAACTAATGAAGGAACCTTAGAAAATACTAGCACTCAACCAGAGGAAGAAATTCTAGTTGAGCCAGTTGACAATTCATTACCTTTTCTTCACTATGTTAGGGTATTTAATGTGTTGTGTCAAAAATGCTTTGTACTAGAATACTCCATAATGTAATGGGCTAGTCCTGTCCAACCGGAATTTAATGATATTATGGTTAGACTATTAATAGTGCATGCATGCAACACTTATAGGGTTAATCGATTGTATCGCCCAACATTGCCTTTACAAAGAAGTTCACATAGAACTCTTTTAAGGCTTTGATATATAATCATTCGACACCTTTTTGATTAACTGTTCTTCTGTTTTGATTCACTTTTCTGTCAAATAATCTTTCGATCTTAATTTTAGTGTTTCAACAATTTGTATCAGAGCAGGAGATTGTGTAATTTCATACGCATATCTTCTGTCAAGTTTATTAGGGTTTTAAGTTTTTGTAAGATATGTTCTTGTCGTTTTCATCGTTATCATCCATTGTAGATAATCGATTCGGTTTTTTTTCTATCCCTAAACTTGATTATTATATTATACATCTGATTCTTAACAGTTTTTTGGTGAATCAACATCATGCAACTAGAAGATCCACACTATCTATCCTTCAATCTATCAAGCACCATCAAATCTACTACCAGGATCGCTATCTTTTTTCTTCAAGATTACGAAGTATGGGAGCTCCACTTCGAGGACTACGTCCAAGGTCTTGAAGAACACGGTTCATTGATATGGGATTCAATAACCTAGGAGACGTGTGCTCACACTGTTACAAGGAAAGTCATCAAAACTCAAGCAGAATACAACACTCTTCTCATTGAACAAACGAACATCCTGTTGGATAAGGTGTCTAAGTCCATAACTATTTCTAGTATGTACTTGACCCGACCCGGCATGGTCCATTTGGGTTGCATGGCACCATGCAATTGGATAGACTAAATGAGAGAAATAACATTTGGGGATTATTAATATATTATAAGTTCTAATATATTAATAAAATTATTTGATTAGTTTGATCAAGAATTAATTTAGAATTAATTAAGTGATCAAAAGATAACTAATTAAATATATGGGTTGATTATGTAAATCATCCATATCTTGTATAGTGGGCTAAGAGGCTCCATGGATTATCAAGTTGGGTTCCACCCATAGGATGCTCCATGGGAGTTACAAACCCATGGGTCATGGAAATGAAGAGTCATGACACATTAGGGTTTACATGGTGTAACCCTAGATGTGTCAACACTATATAAGAATCCCATTCTCCACCAAAATCGGCTACACATATGAAACAAGAGGGCTAGGCCGATTTCAAGAAGTGTGTATTCTCTCAAAAGTCTTTCCAACAGCATTTGGTGTTGTGTGAAGCATTTGAGGCATCACACTTGGGGTGCTAGGCTCACAAGGTTTCAAGGAATATAAGCAATAACAAGGTAAGTTATTCTATCTTTCATTCAAGTTAAAAATTGTTCCCCATGTATGCTAGATAGGAATATAGCCTTGGAAATTCAACTTTGCATGATAATTAGACAAACATAGATCCAAGGTTATTAGGGTTGGATGTACACTTAGGAAGTGTTAGAATGCTCAAAACCCATCAGTGGTATTAGAGCCTAGGCTTGTTTGTTTGTTATTTGTGCTAAAAAGTTGAAAAAGTCGAAAAACTTGTTGTCTGACTGCTGAACTCGCCGAGTCCATAGGGGGACTCGTCGAGTTCACTTGTATCCTCAACCTACTCGTCGAGTAGGTTCATGCACTCGGCGAGTAGGGTCGACAGAGTGCAGATTTTCGACTTTAGTTGCTGGAAATGGACTAGAAACATTACCCTAAACTGTTTTGGTACTTGAAAACTTGTTTTAGATGGTGTAACGTCTTTGCTGATTCATTTACAACAACTAGTCATCAAAATTACAAAGTTTTAAGTGTAATTTTGATTTATGAAAGTGTTCATATTCATGTTCTTGTTCTTATGATGTTTAGATGATCATAGGAATTATTTGTAACCTATGTGGTAGTTTAATTCTTGATCATAATGTGTTTTAATGGAGTCCATAACTTGTCCTCAATTTATGGAAAACCAAGAGTCACACTTGAATTAAAACCATTAAAAGAACACAAGAGTTAGAAAAATGAAGAGTCTTCATTTTTATTACTCTATTAAACTCATAAGTTACAAGAAATGAAAAGTTTTGAAAGTTTATAAAACTTGCCCTCAAGTTTTGGAACAAGTAAAGTCTTGTTAAAACTTTAGTTCCAACCCCTAGAATTTTAAAAGTTAAAATGCAACCCTTATACTCATATTATTATAATTTAATAATTATATACATATGTGTGTGTATATATATATATATATATATATATATATATATATATATATATATATATAAGAACAAAGTTGTTTTACCGCTAGTACGCCTCATTCACGAAGCCGGTCTATAAGGTGGGTATAAGGTTGTTGCCTATAAAATGGCAACTTAATGGGTGTCCACTCTCACCCACCGCTCGCTTGACTGGTAGAGGTTCGTTAGCTGAACGGGTAAGACAAGGACTTATAAATTCTCATTAAAGTAAATGTTTTATGAAAATTCCCAATCCTAGTTACTTTAGGAAAAATGTGAATAAGGTGCTAATCCATGAAATTACACTTTACACTTTGTTTAAGTCATTGGTGGAGCGTGTGTGGTTAACCGGCACACTAACTTGGACTTAACAAGGTAGGTAAAGGGTGACTTAAGGTTTATTATAGTATCAGTGGAGTGTGTGTGGTTTACCGGCACATCGATTGAGTGATAAACTTTAAGGGTACCAAGTGATTTCATTGGTTACTTCACACCTCGTTTTGTGATCCTCGGTATCCCAGTCACAAAACTTGGAGGGCACACTCGAGATTGAAACATGCCTTTGAAAAGTTCATTGAATCTCAAAGAATCTAGGAATTTCTAAGAACCAATCAAAAACCTAATATCTAATATTTCGGTTTTCGTGGTGGAAATTGGTGAATCGTCATTCACCTACCTTTCAAATATGTTATAGCTTGGATTACGGCATACCTCTTCTAAGTTATAATATATTGTGATTGGATCCTAGCCTTAATATTACATTTGGGTGTTTTATTAAGGACTCTCTTAATATCTAAACTAATCTTGTCCTCTTCCTTCAGATGTCTTCAAACAATGCTGCTTCTAGCTCTAATCCTAATGGCTCCTTTACCCTTATGAACTTGTGTGGGAAAGTCACTTTTGATGGATCCAACTTCAATGAGTGGATCAGAAACATCAGGATGATTACCCGCTACGAGGACAAAGAATATGTCCTTGACAAGGAACTTAAGGAGATTGATGAGACCACTGTAACTCCTCAGGAGATCGCTGACTTTCAGGTACATGAAAGGGATGCTACGAAAGTGGCATGCATCATGATGGCCACGATCACAGCAGAACTCCAAACGTCCTATGAGGATTTCTACCCTTATGAAATGCACTTATATTTGATGGAAAGATACTATCAAAGTGCACGACAAGAGAGGTACGAAATCATCTGCTCCATGATAACAACCATGATGAAGGATGGGGAATCCGTCATGAGCCACATGCTGAAAATGCAAAGGTATGTGGATCGATTGCTGAAGCTTAATGTGAACTTCCCTGAGGAGCTTGCAATAGATATAACTTTGCGCTCCTTACCATCGTGTTATGATCAATTCCGCATGACATATCACATGAATAAGGAAAAGGTCACACTCAACAAACTTCAGGGACTTCTCAAGACCGTTGAATCAGGTCTTAAGGGGAAGTCGGTTGTTAACACTCCTACTCTAAACTCCACTCTGGTTTTGGCAATCGGGAAAAGTCGAGGGGAGAAGAGAAAGAGTTCTTCGAAGGGTACCAAGGTTAGTACCCTTGATGGCTCTTCGTCAAGTGGAACCAAGAAAGGTTTCGTCACTCCTTCTTCTAACCCTAAAGAAGCTGAATGCTTCTATTGCCATGAAAAATTCATATCGGAAGCGGAATTGCCCAAAATACCAGCAAGATGTGAAGGATGGGAAAGTTAAACCCAACCATGCAGGTATTTACACTATCATTTCTAATAACTCACCCCATTCTAAATCTTGGGTCCTTGATACCGGTTGTGGTATTCACATTTGTTGTGACTTGCAGGGACTAAGAAGAAGTGAGAATATGGAGCAAGGAAGAATAAACTTAATCATGGGAAATAGGAAAGTTACACCTGTCACCAAGATTGGAGTTTATACTTTATCGCTAAGTAGTGGGTTAGATTTAGATTTGAATAAATGTTGTTATTCACCAGAAATGGCAAGAAATATTATTTCCTTTCATACATTGTATAAACAAGGTTTCACCTTTTCATTTGATAATGAAGTTGGTTCGATTAATGCTTTCTTTAATAATGTTCTTTATTGTAAAGCATTACCTTGTGATGGTGTGTATGAAGTTGTATATGTTGTAGATAACTTAGGAAATAATGTTTTGTGTATTGATTCTCTTAATAATAATAACTTGGATAAAGCATCATTATGCATTGTCGTCTTGGACATATAAGCAAGAAACGCATAGGCCAACTCCAAAAGGATGGAGTCTTGGAGTCGTTTGACCTAAAGTCAAATGATAGTTGCGAATCATGCTTACTTGGAAAAATGACAAAGTCACCCTTCACAGGCTCGTGTGAGAGGGGTGAAGGTTTGTTGGACCTTGTACACACGGATGTGTGTGGACCATTCAATCATGCCACAAGGGATGCTAATCGTTATTATTTGACTTTTACTGATGATTACAGTAGATATGGATATGTCTACTTAATCAAGCATAAGTCAGAGACTTTCGAAAGGTTTAAGGAATTTAAACAGGAAGTCGAGAATCAATTGGGCAGGAACATTAAGATGCTTCAATCCGATCGAGGTGGTGAGTATCTTAGTTCAGAGTTCCTCGACTATCTAAGGGAATGTGGGATTGTCTCACAATTGACACCTCCCAGGACACCGCAGCTGAATGGTGTGGCTGAGAGGCGTAATCGAACCTTGTTAGACATGGTTCGTTCCATGATGATTCGAGCTTCGCTACCAATCTCATTCTTGGGTATGTCTTAGAGACTACCGCCCATATCCTTAATCTAGTCCCTACAAAGAAAGTTGCCAAAACACCTCATGAGATGTGGACTGGTAAAGTACCCAAACTAGACCGCATCAAGATTTGGGGCTGCGAGGCTTTTGTGAGACGCGAGACTCATGACAAGCTAGAACCCCGAAGCGAGAGGTGTATTTTCATCGGCTACCTACAGCAATCCTTTGGTTACCTCTTCTACAGACCTAGTGATAATGAGGTCTTTGTAGCAAGAAGAGGAGTCTTTCGAGAAAGAGAGTTTATAAGCCAAGGAGACAGTGGGAGACAAATTGATCTTGAAGAAATTCAAGAGTTAAGTGGTGAAGGAACTTCAAACACTAGCCCTCAACTTGAGGAGGAAACTCCTGTTGAGCCAATTGACGAATCTGTACCTCTGAGGCGTTCCACGAGAGTTAGGAGTGCACCTGAGCATTACTATGGTTTCCATGTTACTGCAGAAGGTGAGACACTTATTTCTGATGGGACACTAGTAAGTCAAGATGACCCTAACAGCTACGAGGAAGCCATGGCAGGCCCCGAGTCTACTAAATGGAAAGAGGCTATGGATAGCGAGATACAATCCATGTATGACAATCAAGTTTGGAACTTGGTTGAGAATGTACCAGGTCGTGAGACTGTAGGGTGCAAATGGATCTTCAAGAAGAAGACCGACATGGATGGTAATGTACACACTTATAAGGCTCGACTGGTCACAAAGGGCTTCTCTCAAATTCCTGGAGTGGATTATGATGAGACCTTTTCTCCAGTAGCCAAGATTAAGTCTATTAGGGTTATGTTAGCCATAGTTGCATTTCATGACTATGAAATTTGGCAAATGGATGTCAAAACCGCTTTCCTTAATGGAAAGTTAGCTGAAGATGTCTACATGAGTCAGCAATAAGGTTTTGTCAGCAACGAGTACCTTAATAGAGTGTGTAAGCTTGAGAAATCCATTTATGGATTAAAGCAAGCACCTCGCAGATGGAATCTTTGCTTTAATGAAAAGGTCAAGGAATTTGGCTTTTCTAGGAGTGAAGATGACTCTTGTGTTTATGTCAAGGCTAGTGGGAGTATAGTTAGCTTTTTGGTATTGTATGTGGATGACCTACTACTCATAGGAAATGACATCCCAACCCTGCAGGAAGTAAAGTCCTAGCTTGGGAAGTGTTTTGCTATGAAGGACCTTGGTGAAGTTGCCTATATTCTAGGGATAAGGATCTTGAGAGATCGGAGTAAAAGACTAATTGGACTTAGTCAGGGTACCTACTTGGATAAGGTGCTGAAGAGATTCAGCATGCAGGACTCCAAGAAAGGAGAGTTACCCATCCAGAGTAACGCCAGATTGAGTAAGACACAAAGCCCTAGCACTGAGGCTGAGATAGCATAAATGAGTCGAATACCTTATGCTTCGGCTGTAGGATCGATCATGTATGCTATGACGTGTACTCGACCTGATGTAGCCTTTTCCCTGAGCATGGTTAGCAGGTATCAGGGGAACCCTGGCAAGGCACACTGGACTGCGGTAAAGAATATCCTCAAGTACCTACGAAGGACTAAGGACTGGGTCCTTACCCTCGGTGGGAGTGATGACTTGAGAGTTGTAAGGTATAGTGATGCTAGCTTCCAGACTGATAGGGATAATTTCCGCTCTCAGTTAGGCTGGGTCTTTACCCTAAACGGAGGAGCAATTTCTTGGAAGAGTTCCAAGCAAGAGATAGTGGTTGATTCAACTTGTGAGCATAGTATATTGCAGCGAGCGAGGTGGCAAAGGAGGCTATATGGCTAAAGAACTTCATCGGAGACCTTGGAGTTGTACTAGCTATTAAAGAGCCAATGGAAATTTTCTATGATAGTGAAAGAGTTGTTGCCTTAGCCAAGGAACCAAGGGATCACGGGAGATCCAGACACATCGACAGAAAATACCATTTTATCAGACATCGAATAGAAGAAGGACTCCTCGTGGCAAAGAGGGTATCATCGGATGAGAACCCAGCAGATCCCCTCACAAAGGGACTAACTCGGGTTAAGCATCTCCATGCTCGGAGCATAGGGCTGAAGGATGATATTAGATTTAGTAGTTAGATAACCTCGAAATTTGTAAAGTGTAATTGACATTAGATGATGAATAAAAGGTGTTTTATTTATGAGTAAAGTGTTGCTATCTATTGTCGATCGTTTACTATATTTCTTTTGCATGTTTTGACTTCCAGAATAATTTTGTTTGGTATAACATATTCTTCAAACCTCCACAGTCGGTCATATGTCGGAAGTAGGTATGAAACAAGACTATCATGATTGGCTGCAGAGGTCTACGGTGTTGGACAAGGCTACAACAATCATGAGTGCTCATAAGTTCTGAGCATTGGACACAACCCACGCTCACTGGAATCACTTCATGGAATTCTATCTCGAGTGATCATGAGACAGTAATATCATATAAGTCTTCAAACCTAGAGATATGATTTGTTACTTACAAGTTGGTTATGCATTGATTGTACGAAAACGCATTGGTAACTCGATGTTATAAAACGTGCTTTTGTGTATAATTCAATGAGTGGTAGAACAAACATATGAGTCGAAGTTTATCTGTTCCTTCTTGGATTAGAAGCTGATATCCGGGGCCCTCGATGATTTTGTTTTGACCTATGTACCGGGCCCGGTCAGAACTAAGTTGATGTGTTCAATTAAGTTCTTTGTCAAACAAATCGGAAATCGGGAAACAAACTGTTGGACAATAAGTAAGACATTGTTCCATGTATTTGTCCGGCTGATATCTAGAACAGAGGATTATATGATCACTTATCTTAAATGGCGTACCGTCATCTTCTCAGTTCCGAGAAACCTTGAAAAGAGCTACGATTGCCGATCGGTTCCCGAAGTCATCCTTGCAGTAATAGTTATTAGACTTATCCAAGTGGGAGACTGTTGGATAAGGTGTCTAAGTCCATAACTATTTCTGGTATGTACTTGACCCGACCCAACATGGTCCATTTGGGTTGCATGGCACCATGCAATTGGATAGACTAAATGAGAGAAATAACATTTAGGGATTATTAATATATTATAAGTTCTAATATATTAATAATATTATTTGATTAGTTTGATCAAGAATTAATTTAGAATTAATTAAGTGATCAAAAGATAACTAATTAAATATATGGGTTGATTATGTAAATCATCCATATCTTGTATAGTGGGCTAAGAGGCTCCATGGATTATCAAGTTGGGTTCCACCCATAGGATGCTCCATGGGAGTTACAAACCCATGGGTCATGGAATTGAAGAGTCATGACACATTAGGGTTTACATGGTGTAACCCTAGATGTGTCAACACTATATAAGAATCCCATTCTCCACCAAAATCGGCTACACATATGAAACAAGAGGGCTAGGCCGATTTCAAGAAGTGTGTATTCTCTCAAAAGTCTTTCCAACAGCATTTGGTGTTGTGTGCAGCATTTGAGGCATCACACTTGGGGTGCTAGGCTCACAAGGTTTCAAGGAATATAAGCAACAATAAGGTAAGTTATTCTATCTTTCATTCAAGTTAAAAATTGTTCCCCATGTATGCTAGATAGGAATATAGCCTTGGAAATTCAACTTTGCATGATAATTAGACAAACATAGATCCAAGGTTATTAGGATTGCATGTACACTTAGGAAGTGTTAGAATGCTCAAAACCCATCACATCCCGCAAGATGAAAAGGAGTAGTTATTGAGTAACGTCAAGGCAATGAGGATTATCAGATTCACTCTTCCTCCAGATACGTTTCTTCTGGTGAGTTCTTGTGAAACAGAGAAGGAGATATAGGACAGGCTGAAAGAACTCTATTCGAGTGATGCATATCTTGAACATTCAGTTCAAACACTACTTTTTTCGGAGTTTGGTGCTTTTGTTCAAAAGCCATATGAGAAACTTGATCAAACTTTTAATCGGTTTAATCATCTTTTAAGCAGGATGTTAAAACACAAGATCAGACGTGAACCGTTAGAGCAAAAGGTGACGTTCATGAATGGTTTGAGATCGGAATGGAAAGTTGTTGTGTCAATCATAAAAGCCCATGAACCGTTTAAGAATTATTCCTTGGTGAAGCTGGTGGGAATTCTTAGATCCTACTAAGATGAAGTTACAAAAGATGTTAAACTTATTTCCAGTATGGGTTTTTTTGCCCTAGTAGCGAAGGGCAAAAAGGCAACAGAAGAAGATTCAGAGTCTGAACTCTCTAATTGTAACCTTTCAGAAGAAGAATACAATTTGATGATGTCAAATCCTGGAAAGTTTGCCAAAAAGAATTTTGGATGCCTCAAAAATAGGAATTAGGAAGGGAACTACAGTTTGGATAAAGAAAAAGATGAGAGCCACAATAACTCTCCAAAGGATGAGGTAAAGAAAGAGAAGAAGCTTATGAGAGATTTCGGCTATGACTACAACTATTGTCATGCCAAGAATCATTTGGCCAAAGAGTGTATGCTTAGAAGAATGAGGGGGAAGAAGGATGAAGAAGACGATGAAGCTTATTATCTTCGAAAGTTAGAAGAGATTCGAAAGAAAAAGACGGTTGATAGTGCTAAGCCTGATTTGATTGTGCAGGAGGATGTCGATGAGTTTGGTTGAGTTGAAGTTTGGTCAATAGATTCAGAAGACGAGGAAGTTTGGACGAACTCGCATCGTGGATGCTTCGTGGTGAAGTTTGGAGTCCCTGAGTATGAGGGAAGATGTTTGATGGTCTGTTGTAATGTTTCGGAGCAGAGAGGATATGCTACTGACAGCACGAATGCCTTTGACAACTGTTTTGCTACAAGACATGTATCAGAACAGGTCGGTGAATATGAGCTAGTCATCAGTAAGGTACAATCTACTCTCCAGTCTCTTAATATTCTAGTTGCTCATTATGAATCTGAATTAGTTTATTTGAATTTTACTATCTCTAGTTTCAGTGATAGTTTAAAAAGAACACGTCTAAACAATTCTAACATAACTGATCAAATCAGCAGGATAATGAACAAGAGTGAAGAAAGATGGATGTGGATTGAAAAGTTGGAGTTAGAGCTGAATAGGTCCAAGGATGATGTCATTTATTTGAAAAGAGACAATATTATGCTTTTAAAACAAAGAAATATTTTCCGTTTGATTCCTAAGAGATTATATTTTAACATCACCCAACTGCATCTTGATTGTGAAATAGGGAAAAAGATTCACAAAATGATTTTACCCTTTCTCAAACTGAAAGAGGATGAAATCTATGCAGAGTGTTATAAGTGCGAATCCATAGTATCCTCGAATGATGTTTCTGAATCTTATAAATTCGAACTTGACAAAATTGAAGCTTATATTCAGTCCAAAGATAATAAAAACATGCTACAATGAATGTTGGATGAAAATGATAAAGAGGAAATTAAATCTGATACTATACAGAAATTTCATCTTTCTGCATAAACTTGAGTTTCAAAAACACTTTCGATACTGAGAATGTTTCCAAATTTGACGAAAGTGACATGAGTTAGATCTTCGTAGAGGATGAGATTGATTGTTTGACATTTGTGCAAATTGAGGATGCACAAAAGAAAAAGTTGATTTCCGAACACTTAATTGAATATGTTCGCATCGTTGAAAATAAGGGTTCGGATGTTTTAAAAGCGAAAGCTACTATTTTTCCAAAAGTTCAAACCATCCCTAACCAAGTTTTTGCAAAAACCGGACTGGACAAAACTTAAACTTCTGAACTAACATCCCTGGTAGATGATGAAAATGCAGATGGTTGCGATGAATTCTTTTGATCAGAACCAACTGATAACTCTAATGAAACCAAAGGACTCTCCGAAATGGCCTCTTGGAAAACCAAAGGGTGATATGTCGCATTTAACATAAACGTTCAATTATCGTGTATTGTAAATTATAAAAGTGAATAATATTATGAAATATTATGTAAATTTGAATGTTGAGTTCTAACAGATTGTTTTTACTAGAAATAAAATAAAACTATGCTTAGAATCATCCAGAAAGTATTGGAAGTCTTATGAGATTTCAATTAAATGCCATATAGTGAAATTTAGTGAAAATATAAAATTTGAAATAAGTAAAATTTTATTATTTAAAGATGTAAAAAATCTTGTTAGAAAAGTTTAGGCGAAAACCTCGTCGAAATCCGAGTTATAACGAAGAAGTTATGACCAATCGAAGACCCGCAATAAAAACGGCAAAAACTATGTCGCGTAAAAAGTGAGTTTCCGATAAACTACTTTTTAGCCTTAGTAATCTAAATGAAAGTTGTAGAACTCGTTAAAATAATAAACTTTCATATAAAGAACTCTTAAATCTGATTTCGTATGAGGAAGTTATGACTTTTCTAAGTTTCGAAATAGTAGTAGACAACTAAAAACTCAAAATAAAAATCGATCGATATTTAGCCGACACAACCTAAATGAGAATCAAAGATCTCGTCCTTAGTAGTATAACGGTAAAAAATCTGACTAAAACGGAAGTTGGATGAAGAAGTTGTGAATTTTTAATAGATTTTCCTGTCCCGGTCTGTTAAGAATAATAATATTGAATTTGGAATTTACTTTTTTTTTTTATAAATTATAGGTAACTATTGACAAAAAAAATAAATGAGAAAAAAATCTTTTAAATTTAAAAATTAAGTTTATTTAAATTCTAGTTTATTTTAATAGTTTAAGACATTAAAAAAAAAAACTTTCTTTTTGCAGACTACAGACGTATGGTTTGTATTTTCTTCTGTAGAAATGGTATGCACACTACATATATTTTACATCTTATAAAAACAAACTAAAGTGTTTTTTGTTTTTTTTTTTCTAGGGGAAAATGTATGCAGAAATACATTTGCAGATCTTTGTAATAGAGGAGGTGAACTAAACTTCTGTAGTTTGAAAGAAGAATGTTATTTCTTTTTTAATATTCACGGACTATTAAAATAAACTAAAATTTAATTAAATTGATTTGTTTTAAAAGTGAAAAAAGTTAGTTCAATATTTTTATGATTTTGTTATAGATAATTAAAAAAATCTTGATCATCATTTATGTATTATTATATAAAAAGTGAAAATAATATAGTACAAATTAACATGTATATTTGATAAAAATCAACAAACTTTGGTTGCAAAATTATATTTACATATTATAATTAGGTATCAAAGAATTTAACATATAAAATAAATGGAAATAAATTTCGATTTTAAAATAAAAAATTTTAAAATTTTTATTTTTCTTTTTCAATTAAATCAATTAAAAACTAATCATAAATAGTTTTTCCAAAAAATTGATGATACAAAATGTTTTACAAAATTAAGCAAAAAAATATATAAAACAATATTATAATTTTTTTTCATATCTATATAATCAGTTTTACGATCATCAATTAAATCATTATATGTAAATTTGTCACAAATGTTATGTTTGCATTGTTGAGTTTTTTTTCTTGAAGTGTTGTAATTTTTTTCCAAATTATTTATTATAGATAAAGTTGGAATAAATCTCAGTTTAAAAATAATAATAATAATAACCCCAAAGATATATGTATTTTTGTAAGCTAAAAGATATCCAAAATATTATAAAACTCTGTTTTACATCTACACCAAAAAAAAAAAGAAACATATATATTTTTTAGGTTTGCAATCTTAAAAAAACACCGTTACAGTAACCAAGAAAATTTACGGAACAAAAACAAATTGCGTTGTCGATTGTTTGTGTTGCGTTATAATCCCTAAAAAAATTTGTAAGCCTAAGAGTTCTTGAATAAAAAAAAAATTGACGGATACATTTAAAATTAATAAAAGAATAGCTTCGGTGCAAATCTTCCAAAGCTTGCCTTTTAACCTAAAATATTTTATTTTATCTATAATTTAAATGTGAACACATTACTGATAACACATCAATTATAAAATTCTACCGAATAAACTTCGGCGCTTTCTAATAGAATATTTCACATTGGTCCGTGTAAATAAACGTAAATTATTCCAATTCATATGTAAGTGATGACATAAACATAAAATGTTGAAAAACTAAATATGAAGAAAATGATATTTTATTTTCTGTTTATGAGCACCTCCATAAAAGTTTACAGGCTATATTGAGTATGAGGAGGAAAATAATTGTAGTAAATTAAAGAAACTAGGGTTTTACCGTCCGCATGATGCTGCGGAAGTCTCAGTATATTCAAAAATGCAGATCGACATCATACATACCACAGAGATGATTAAACCATATAAAGTGGAGCATAAAAATATAAAAATAAAACTTGGATACAAATAATTATGTACGGAGGAGGCGGACAAAAATAAAACTTCAAATCGTATCATAAATAAATTGATAAAAAAAGATTATTAAAAAAATATGTAAAGGGTCAAAGTGTAACTTTAAAATATAATAGATGATTAAATCATAATGTATAAAATACCAATAATTTAACTTTAAAATTATGAGTGGTGAAAACTGTTAAATAAAAATTAATTGATGGGAAAAGATTATAAATATGAAAATCTTTTATGATCAGAACCTAAATACTTATTTCCAGAAAACTATTGTTTTACATTTAATAATAAATGTTTGTCAATATATAACATGATTTGGTTTTAGTAAACTTGGATTTGGAAATAGAAAAAGGAAATATAAATGGTGGCAACATCATAGACATAGAAAATGACACGAAGCATAATCCATGGATAAAAATAGAAGTTGAAATGAATAGTAATACTCCTCACAAACCAATTTTGGTAATTAATATATATATATATATATATATATATATATATATATATATATATATATATATATATATATATATATATATATATATATATAATGGTCCTGTTCAAAAAATGTATTATCTGTCCAATTTAATGTTTTCAGTTATATCTATATGTTCATGTAAAATTACTTTTATGCCTTTCTTATTTCTGTTATATTTCTTTTAGCTAATTTTATTGAAAAATAAAATGGCATTCCCGCCCCTCCTCTGCGTGCATGTATAAGATCAAATTAAAAGTCAGTTCGATGACAAGTCAGGGGTCCGGGGGATAGCGCCCCTGGCTCTAGGTTTCTAAAGGGGCAACATCCCTTTGGCGGGGTCTAGGGGCAGCGCCCCTAGCGGGTTTCAAGGGGCAGAGCCCTTGGCTGGGGTCTAGGGATAGTGCCCCAAAAACTCTCTGAATTTTACATATCGAAACATAGTGAAAAAAAAACAAATTCTTGATGGTGATTATGGTAAAATTGACAAAATTTGTTAGTTTTGGAAACCCTAAATCCTCATTAAATTCCATATTTCCTAGCTTGCTTCCAAAGCAATCCATGACGGCCAACCCTAAGAGGGAAACCCTAATCTCGTTTATTATATATAAACGGCTCTTCTCTTTGAGAAGAGATACGAAAACGATTAACTCTCTTTTTCTTCAAACGAACTTAGAATCATTTTAGCAATTTGGCTTACGATTTCTGTACCTAAATTCGCAAGTGTCCTTTTGGATTATCCTAGGCTGAATTTCTTGCAACCCAGGCATAGGGTAGAAATATCAGTTCGGAAGGTGTTCACACAATCTAAGGGGTATTCAGATCTCCAACATAAACCCTAATTCCTCCAAAATTTTATACTTTGTATAATTGTATAGTATAAGGACTCAATTATAACTTATACTCTTATCTGTTGATATGTACACATGCAACCATAATCAAGGGAATATTTCCATATAATCTATCATGGTATCGAGCCTACCATTCACAAGAAATACTAAAATCTTGTAACCCTAATATTTCTTTTTCCCGTCTTTACCACTTGCCTCTAGATGCTGCCAAATTTCCGATACCCCATATCAGTTGCTCGGTATCTATCCAACGTTGTATTCTCCATCACAAGAAAACTACCAATGATTGCATTCCACTATTGCTATTGTCCTTGACTTCCTGCCTAAAACTACCTCCATCCAAGTTGTCCTCTATTTCGGTTCAGCTTGAAGCATAAGCTATCACACGACCTCTTTGCATTAAAACTGCACCCTATCCCAAAATTGATGCATCACAACACACCACGAAATCATCCACACCCTCTGGCAGGGTCAAGATCATAGCCTGAAATAACTTTTGACTCAAAGTCTCAAATGTTGCCTATTGCTCAGGCCCCTAACAGAAAGTAGCAGACTTCTTCGTCAACCTGATCAAGGGAACGACGGTGCTGGAGAAATTCTCGATAAACCTCCGATAATACCGAGCTAAGCCAAGAAAACTTTGAATCTTGGATGGAGACCTCAGAACATCCCATTGCATTATGATTCGATCTTGGCCGGATCAACCAATATACCCTTTTGGTTGACAAGGTTCCCTAGAAACTACACCTTGTGCAACTAGAAGTTGTACTTGGAGAATTAGGCATATAGCCTCTCCCTCCTCAGAGTCTCTAGAACCTCTCATAGATGATTCTCATGCTGCTCTTAGGTATTAGAATAGACCAATATATCATCAATGAACATAATGACTAACAAATCCAGCAATGGTCTACAAACCCGGTACAGGAGATCCATGAATGTTGCCGGTGCATTGGTGAGCCCAAAAGGCATCACCACAAACTCGTAATGACCATAAAGAGTCCTGAAGGTCGTCTTCTGAATATCCTCATCTTCAACCCTCATCTAATGATAACCTGAATGAAATCAATCTTAGAGAACCAAGACGCACCCTGTAACTATTCGGATAAATCATCAAACCTCGAAAGCGGATAATGGTTCTTCACCGTCAACTTCTTCAGCTCCCGATAATCAATGCACATCCTGTGGGAGTCATCTTTCTTCTTCACGAATGATATGTGCATATTTAGCTATATATTTCTATAACACCCATAAAATTTGAGCCAAATTAAAACATTTGATTTCATTCAAAAATCATTAAGTTCATACATATTGTTTTCAAAATAGTTTAAACATCAGAGTATCCCCCAGGACCATATTACATAAATCATAAAACATGAGGAGCGGTATGATCACGTCTTCACCTTGCCACGATCTCCTGAAGTACTTGAAATAATACACTGAACTGTAAACCCGAAAGCTTAGTGAATTACCCCCAAAATACCAACCACACATAAACATACTCATAACATATCACAAATAGAACAGCTATGTACATCGGGTTTCCTGTGTGACTGGTCCGCCTGCACCGGGCCTTCAGTTCACCTAGTCCACCCTCCGAGTCTACAGTGTGACCGGTCCGCCCACACCGGGCCTTCGGTCGGCCTCGTCCACTCTCCGAGCCTCGGCACATCTGGTCCGCCCTCTTGGGGCCTTCAGCCTATCGGGACCGCTTGCTGGGCCTTCGGAATATCTAGTCTGCCCTGGGTATGTTGGCCTACAGCACAAAGCAGGACCCGCCTCAACCTAACCCCCGTCAAACAACCATGTGCACATAAAACAATTAATCACATAACAAATCCTTAACCCGACAAACAGTTTAACAGATCACACACCATATCAACATCCTAACTAGGATTCCAACCTAACCGGTCATTAGCATAACATTACCCTATATACCGAGTACCGACCTTAACCAGGTCACTAACATAACACCATCCTAAATACCAGGATGCAGATCTAGAAAATCAATAACATAACAAACAATACCCGGATTTCCATCCGATAAAGGGTCGGCCTTGGTGTCGTAGACCCTATCGATATAGTGAGGATAACTCACCTGTAATTGCCGACTGAAGAGATAAGACCAAGCTACTCCGACCACTGACACGAACTTCACCACAGAACACTACCAAAGAACCAATTCCAAAAATACCAAAATACCCTTAGAAGTCAAACTGGTTAACTCTTGGTCAAAGTCAAAGTCCTCAGTCAAAGTCAACCTTCCTGGTTGACTCTACTCGCTGAGTCAACCCGTCGACTCGTCGAGTTCTTATACTCAGAAACTCTCATAACTCGACTCAACTCGCCGAGTCACCCCAAGACTCGTTGAGTTCAACAATCTCGGAATTCCATCCTGTCCAACTCACTCAGTCGCCAACCGGCTCACTAATCCAAAGCTTTAACCAAAAGAGGTTGGGTTTTGTGATCAAACTCGTCTAGTCCAAGGCAATCTTCAATAGACTTGCCGAGTTGCTCTTCCAACTCGTTGAGTCCATGGACATGTTCATACAACTCGTCGAGTACACCCATGTGACTCGCTGAGTCTCTCCAGTTCTTAATCCATACAGTGGCTTTTCGAGCCATATAGGGGCTCCAATCTATAGATCCACTCTTCTACATTCTAACCCTCACATAAATTTACAAACTTTACTTGAAACCAAGGAGATATAGGCCCAAAACACACTAGGGCTAAGGTTAAGGACTAGGGGTCTTCACCAACAACTCCTAAACAGACGCTTTATGACATTTTGGACCATCACAAGCCTCAATCTAAAGTAGCAACCTCAGATCTAAGCCTCTAACTCGAAATATCTCTCAAACAAGCTAAGGAACTCCAAATCAACCACCAAGGATGAACCAAAAAGGAAATAGATTAAGACAATGACTCCTTACCTCTCAGATATGCCCAAACTGATGTAGATCCCAAATCTACATAAGCCCCTTGGTGCTAGCCTCTAATTTCTCAAGCTCCTTCCACCAATTTCCTCTTCCAAGCTCCAATCTCCTCAAAAATGGAGTCTCACACGAAAATTAGGGTTTCTGGATCTCAAAAGGGTAGCAAAGAGGCTGAGGGTGGGTTATAATGTGCTTTATATAGGGCACAACCCCCGGAATTCGGGTTTTCTCTCTTCAGCACCAAGTCGTCGAGTCCAAGCCATCGACTTGGCGAGTTGGCCACTTAAACCCACAACAAATCCCGCTCCGACTCGGCGAGTAAGCGTGCCTACTCGTCGAGTCCCTTTCCTTAATTTACACCTTAAGTCCTTCAACAACACCTCTGGAATTTGGGGTGTTACAATTTCGTATAGAAATTTATTAGTTTTTGGCTAATTGATCGCAATTTACGGACAAAAGGTATTTAATTATGTTTAAATTATATTTTCAGTCTAACAAATGTGCTCGGAAGCAAAAGGAAGCGGGAAATGCAATCGAGAGCTCGGGAATTGAAGAAAGAAGAAAAAGAGTCAAAAACGATGTCTACTCGGTGAGTCGGATGTCTACTCGACGAGTAGACACTCACATTCGTGAAGCATACCGAATACCTTGCCGTACACGGGTTTTTAATGAGGGACTTGGCGAGTCGTTTACTGGATTCGGCGAGTAGCCTCTTTTTTCTAAAATCTATAAATAGAACACATAAACCCGAAACTAAAGTATTCTCTGGAACCCTTGGGGATTAATTTGCAACTGAAGGTATACATGGAGCTCTGGAATTCGTGTAACAAACCTAGCTTTCAATATTGAGAATATAAAAGGCAATTTTAGTTTACTCATACTTAATCTCTTGTTTGAACTATGTGTGAACCTGTAGATTTCGTTTTTGAGTTACTTCCTCCTGTAATCATGAGCTAAAACTCATATCTTCTATTTAGGGTAGATGAATTTATGACTATGGTTTGATTTATGGTTGGATTAATTGCATATTGGTGAGTTTAGTTTTGTTAAGCTTGTTAAAGAACCTTGTGTGTTAACGCCAACTATTTTTTGTTAATTATCAAGTAAATTAAGCTATATGAACATCTCTTAATTGCTTATCTCATATGATTTCTGTGAAAACATTGTTATATGCCTAGGAATAGCGAACGTGAAACTAGGGTTAACTAGATAATAGGTAAGTTAATGTGTGAGCTTGTATGACGAACCATCAACAAGAGGTTAATTAAATTAGTAATTGAATTAACTACCTATAGGTCTTGCTTAATCTGAATCAATAAACCAGGAAACTTATTAGTTCATCCAACTGGCCACTATTTGAATTGATTTGTTTTATAAAGATTAGTATTAGCGAACGTGAACATAATCACTTTAATCGGTAGCTAGTTACACTTAATCCATTGCACTTGCCATGAAATCAACCATAGGAGTAAATCAATTGAACCTTAATAGAAGTCTTCTCCATTATTGAATTTAGTTGATTGTTTATTTGCTTTAGCTGTTATGCTTAGTTTGAGTTTTATTTAATTTTTTAAGTTTCTAGTCTTGCAAAACTAGAGAAAATATTTCCCTTTTATTACTTGTTTTAGATAATTCTAGTAATTAGCTTAATTATTGTTCCATGTGTTCGATACCCTACTTATTCAATTATACCACTAATTGACAGGTCCACCGCCTTTGTGTGTCTAAAATATATTGAAAAAGTAGGACTAAAACTAATGCATTTCACACACATCAAGTTTTTGGTGCTGTTGTCGGGGAACGGTTCTAAAATTAATCTTAATTGCTAGTGTTATCGATCCTTTGTGTGAGATTTATCTTGCACAAAGTTACTGCTTTAGTAATTTAGTTATTAGGTTTAAGTTTTTAGTTTTTCTATTTTTTTAGTTCTTTGTTATATTTTTTTCTGTTTTACCCTCGATTTTGCCGAGTCCACTTGTAGGTACTCGGCAAGTCCAAGGCAGATTTCCAATTTCGTTTTTATTTCATTTTTGTTCTTTTTATGCGTGTTTCTTGTTTTGATTGCAGGTGATACATGACCCAAGGTTCAAACACAACTCTGGTTCCTCCATACGAAGATCCGGAATCCGCTCTTAGAATGAACAAAGACAAAGTCATTGAAGACACTAACCCATCAAGGAAATCACCTTTCAAGGACCTTAAATCAATGTTTGGGAAGAAAAAAAGCAAGAAAATGGATGAGTCTAGCAGTCAAAAGAGCGAGGAAAGCAAGTTTGAAAATTTTGAAGAAAATTCAATTCTAAAAGTAACCGAATACGATTCCGAATATGAAGAAGAAAGCGACTTTGAAGGTGAACCCACTAATACCATGGCTAACATAGATGAAGTTCCCATGGGTGAGTGGAAGAAAAGGATGCGTGACGATACCGGCCCAGGACTCGTGCAACCCGCGATTCCTGCAACTTCCAACTTTGAACTTAAAGGCCACATACTTGCCCAACTTAAGGAAATCCCATTCTTCGGGAAAGATCACGAAGACGCATACAAGAATCTAGACGAGGTCAACGACATAGCCGACTACTTCAATGTTCCTAATGCGACTCGTGATACTATTTTGCTTCGTATGTTACTAGTCACATTTAAGGGAGCCACAAAAGATTGTTTGAAATCACTCCCTTCGGGATCCATCACTACTTGGGCTAAAATGCGTGATGAATTTATTGATCAATTCTGCCCTCCCTCAAAAATAACAAAATTGAAGAAAGCCATAGCCAATTTGAGCAACAAGATGGAGAGTCACTTTATGAGGCATGGGAGAGATACAAAGGCTTACAAGATGGAGAGTCATTTTATGAGGCATGGGAGAGATTAGAGATGATTTTCTGGAAGAATATCTTTTGGTGATAGCAGGAGAGGTACAATTGTTTGCGGATATAGCTAATTACTTAGCAACTGAATACATTCCAAAAGATTTAACCCGACAACAAAAGAAGAATTTTTTTTCAGAAATCAAGTATTACTTTTGGGATGAGTCGTACCTTTTTCGAAGTTGCGCAGACGGGATGATACAAAGGTGTGTGTTCGAGAGAGAGAGTCGGGAAATCTTGGAACATTGTCATAGCGAGCCCACTGGAGGACATCTTGGAGCGCAATATACGGCTAAAAAGATTTTTGATATCAATTTTTATTGGCCTACCATTTTTAAAGATACTGCTCAATATGTCAAAGAATGTGATTTGTGCAAAAGAACGGGGAACATAACATCCTAGAACGAGATGCTCCAAAATAACATTCAAGCTTGTGATACATTTGATATTTGGGGGATTGACTTTATGGGACCATTCCCAGTGTCGAAAGGGAATAAATATATCTTGGTGGCAATCGACTATGTATCTAAATGGGCGGAAGCACAAGTATTACCTACTAATGATGCTCGTGTGGTGGTGCATTTTCTTAAGAAGTTATCTTCGAGGTTTAGAGTTCCTAAAGATCTTATTAGTGACTGGGGCACCCACTTCTCAAATGACCAATTAGATAAGCTGTTAAAAAAAAAATATGGTGTACACCATAGATTCTCGACATCCTATCATCTACAAACAAGTGGACAAACTGAAGTGACAAATCGGGCATTAAAAAGAATTTTGGAGAGATCGGTTGGAGGGAATAGGAAGGAGTGGTCGGATAAGCTTGATGATGCACTTTGGGCTTTTCGAACAGGATTTAAAACACCTATTGGTACTATACCATATAGGTTAGTTTATGGAAAAAAATTGTCACTTTCCGGTTTGAAATGGAGCATAAAGCATATTGGGCTTTAAAGATGTGTAATTTTGAGTTGGTTAAACTTCACACCAACCGGTTAATGTAAATGAATGCCCTTGAAGAACTTAGAAATGAAGCATACACAAGCTCATTGATATATAAAGACAAGACTAAGAAATGGCATGACATGAGACTAAAAGGTAATAAGGATTTTCATGAAGGACAAAAGGTGCTACACTTCAATTCAAGGTTGAAACTTTTTCCGGACAAGTTAAAAACAAGGTGGGACGAGCTATTCATAGTTAAACAAGTTTTCCCACATGGAGCTATTGAGCTTATTTGAAAAGATGGAACCCCTTTCAAGGTTAATGGGCATCGAGTGAAGAGATATGAAAATGGAATGCCAAAAGACGAAGGACTTGAAGAAGGGCTGGATTTGGAGGTCTCCGCTGAAACCTAGAGCGGGAAAGAGTCCGATCTTAGAGCAGGAAAGAGTCCAGCTAACGACTCCTCAAAAAGAAGTGCTTCCGGGAGGAAATCCGATCTTAGAGTTTGCTTTCTTTTTACCTTTCTTTTTCATTTTATTTTTCGTTTTTTTAGGATTTGTCTTTCTTAATCTTCTTCTTTATTTAAAATGATTTCTAGAGGGCAAGCAAAGCTCAAGTGTGGCGTATGGTGGCATAAATTTAATAAACATTAAAAATTTCAAACATATTCAAAAAACTCGTTGAGTCCATTCGCAAGTACTCGGCAAGTCCATTTGAGAAATCGCGACATTTTTTGAAAATTTGTGAATCTACTCGATGAGTAGATACTCCTGCTCAGCGAGTACACTTGAAATATGCTCGGCGAGTAGGTACCCCTACTCGGAGAGTCGATGTTTTCAACAGAAAAAAATAATTTTTACAATCTGTAAATTAGGGTTTTAACCCTAATAGTAAAAACACTTTCTCATTCATCAGCCACAGCCGCTCAATGAGGAAGTTTCCTCTCAAGATTTCATCTCCAATTTCTTGTGATTTCTTCCAATTCTCATAAAAAAGGTAACATTTTTCACCTGTATTCTTGTTAAAGTTCCAATATTTGGTAGAATTTTGACCTTAATTTGTGCAAAAATCCGATTTTGACTTGACTTAGACTCTAGGGTTTCGATTTCTTGTCAAATTAGAGTGTTGATGTTAAAATTTCTTGTGAATTAATGTTTGATAGACATCCCTAAACAAACCCCTGGAACAAATTTGGAGTTTTGATGGATGATTTGGTCAGAATCAGAACTTAGACTCGCACTGTTCATACGACTCGCTGAGTCTGTTCATGGACTCGACGAGTCCATGTTGTAGGAACCCAGATTTCTAATACTTAACGTT
Source organism: Lactuca saligna (assembly GCF_052625555.1). Taxonomy (NCBI): domain Eukaryota; kingdom Viridiplantae; phylum Streptophyta; class Magnoliopsida; order Asterales; family Asteraceae; genus Lactuca; species Lactuca saligna. Next base: position 99,519,916 of record NC_136424.1, on the reverse strand, counting down.
TTTGTGTGTTTGTGGTGTTTGTTTTGTCTTGTGTTATTTTGCTGGAAATGTCTAGACGGGGTCAGAGTTCATGAGGAAGCGGTCATGGGAACATCTCGTGATTAGACTTTCCACAACTCACTTCCAAATCAACATTGGCCCACGCTAAGAACAAGTTGGAAACACTTACGAGAAAGGATATTTATGTTCCTATTGAGATTGAATGGAGTTGGATGGGGAAAGCGGGACTGGAAGAAGAATTGACCCCATATGTGGTCAAGACTTTTCAAAGGAATGGATTGTCAATTACCTGCGATGGGTGGAACCTGCTCTTCCGAATCCAAGAGCTTGTTTATCAAGAGCTTTGTTGGGAGTTTTTACCCACCATTGTTTTCTAAGGGGGTGATGACATTTATAACCCTATTGCCCTCACTTTCTGCCTTGGTGTGTAAGTAAGACTGTAACGACCCAATTTTCATGTCCAAAAATTTCATTTTTAAAATATTACTTTTAGAAAACATTAATAAATAAAAACGTTGTTTGATCACGCCATAACACATCGCAAACCATGTTTTAATAATCAAACCATACAACCCATCAAATATCAGAGTACAATCCCAGTGAATCTCGTAAATGCGGAAACCGAAGAGTGTGTGTGTGACATGCTGCTACCGTGCCGGCTCCTTTCCCCTAGCTGAGGAGATACCTGAAACCAAAGCTGAAACCGTAAGCACAAAGCTTAGTGAGCTCCCCCATAATACCCCCATACCATACAGCATATAACAAATAACATGCAATTACGAGATACGGGCCCCGCCCACGCTCGTGAAGATACGGGCCCCGCCCACACCTCACTTTCTGAGAGATACGGGCCCCACCCACACTCGTGAAGATACGGGCCCCGCCCACACTTCGCTACCTGGGAGATACGGGCCTCGCCCACACTCCATTCTCGGAGAGATACGGGCCTCGCCCACACCCAACCGTCAACACATATCATACAAGTATCACACAGACAACAAGTGTAAACAGCTCTATCATACTGGTATATATCACAATCAACTCGACTAATAGATACGGGCTCGGCCCACACTATAATACTAACGTCTCATCTATACGGGCCGGCCTTGGTGCCTTAGACCCGTTACTACTGAAAGGAAACTCACCTCGAAATAGCTACTGGTCTGTGTGGGAATTGATCACCTACTACTGCTGCTGCTGCTCCGGAAACTCCCCGGCTGTAATTCCCACAATATACTTAATCATACACTGCTAACTGTCCTTTGGGTAAAAAGATCATTTTACCCCTGGTCTAGCCCTAAGTCAAATCGAGGTCAACTTTTAGTTGACCCGACTCGCCGAGTGGATCTCCACTCGCCGAGTCCCTAGCAAACTATTGTCCTGGGTCCCTGATTCTACTCGTTGAGTTGGGCTATGACTCGACGAGTTCATCTTCTAAACTGTCATTCAACTCCTTCATCCTACTCGCCGAGTTGTATGAACAACTCGTCGAGTTCATCTTCATCCGAAGAACACATATGCTAAGACTCGCCGAGTTGTATGAACAACTCGCCGAGTCTGTTCTTGATCTATGAAGATTGCCTTGGACTCGCCGAGTCAGGGCATTGACTCGCCGAGTCCTATCATGAGTGAGTCCAGCTTTCAACTCATCGAGTCACCCCCTGTGACTCACGGCTCAACTCGATACGTCTAAAAGGGACCAATTCGGTGACTCGCGAGCCGACTCGCCGAGTCACATGAACGACTCGCCGAGTCGTCGCCATGCATCCACTAGATACACCGATTTGTTTGATTTCAGTCCATGCCATTCATAGATCTGGGCTTCTAAGACACGAATCATACGTAAAGTTTCCAACTTTACGTGTGGATCTTCACTAATATGGATTTTAGGGTCCAAAATGCCTCAAAAAGGGTAGATCTAGGGTGAACAAGCCACATGGGTCCATAAAGCTAACAGATCTGAGCTCTTGGAGCTCAATCTTGCCTAGATCTAAACGCCAACCCACTTATTACGAAACATTAAGCACAAACAAGCTTGGGGAATGGCTCAAGAGTGTCTTAAATGAAATCTTAAGCATAGAAACAGGGGGAAAACGAGATATACCTCAATGAAACCGCTGAAAAACACAATGATGCTTGGATGGCTCTCCTTCCTCTTGATCTTTTTCCCCTTCTTGCCTCAAAACCTTCAAGAATCCACACAAGAGCCTCAAATTCACAAGAAACAAGCTTAGGACGAGTTAGGACGAGGGTTGGGAGCTCTGGGGGGTGAATGGGGGCTGGCAAGAGGCGGATATGAGGTTTAAATAGGGTGCAAACCCCTGAAACTTAGGGTTTCATCCAACAGCGGTGACTCGCCGAGTCCAGGATATGGACTCGCCGAGTCGCCAACTTAAACGTGTCCTGGGTGTCGTCCCTACTCGGCGAGTCGGACCTTGTGACTCGCCGAGTCCAAGGCTAAAATAGGGCAATACTCAAATAAAATTCACATACCGGTAACCAGGTGCTACAAATCTCCCCCACTTATTTTAGACTTCGTCCTCGAAGTCTACTGCCCGGTCCTGAAACAGCTCGGGGTAATGGTCCATCATCTCGTCCATCGGTTCCCAAGTCCACTCCGAACCCTTGCGGTGCTGCCATTGCACCTTTACTAGTTCTACCCTCTTGTTTCTCAACGTCTTTGCCTTTCTGTCAAGTATTGCGACTGGGCGCTCAATGTAATTCAAGCTGTCATCAACCTGAATATCCTCCAATGGTACTACTGCTGAATCGTCCACCAGGCACTTCCGCAGCTGCGAAACATGAAAGGTGTTGTGGATCTGACTGAGCTCGGCTGGCAGGTCCAGCCTATACGCCACCTTGCCCACCCGGGCTGCAACCCTGAACGACCCGATGAACCTTGGGCCCAACTTGCCCCGCTTCCTGAATCGAATGACACCTTTCCAAGGCGACACTTTCAGGAGAACCATATCCCCGACTTGGAATTCCAAGTCGGATCGACGTCTATCAGCGTAGCTTTTCTGCCGACTCTGTGCAGTCTGAAGTCTGCTCCAAACCTGCTGGATCCTCTCGGTCGTCTCTAGCACCACCTCGGTGCTTCCCATGACTCTCTGGCCAACCTCACCCCAACATATCGGGGTTCTGCACTTCCGCCCATACAACATCTCGAACGGTGGTCGGTCAATACTCGCGTGATAGCTGTTGTTGTAGGAGAACTCAGCCAAAGGAAGATAGGTATCCCAGCTACCACCGAAATCCAACACACACGCCCGCAACATGTCCTCCAAAGCCTGGATGGTCCGCTCACTCTGACCATCTGTCTGCGGGTGAAAGGCGGTGCTAAAATGCAGACGAGTGCCCAACTCGTCATGGAATTTCTTCCATAACCTGGAAGTAAAATGCACATCCCTGTCTGAGATTACCGATACTGGCACTCCATGCCATGCCACAATCTCCCTGATATAGATGTCGGCCAATTTTTCGGCCGATATACTCTCCTGGATTGGAATAAAGTGAGCACTCTTGGTCAATCTATCCACGATGACCCAAATCGAATCCACTCCACGTGCGGTCCTGGGAAGCTTTGTGATAAAATCCATCGTGATATCTTCCCATTTCCACAGTGGGATGTCCAACGGCTGCATCTTGCCATGCGGTCTCTGATGTTCGGCCTTGACCTTCCTGCAGGTCAAACACCGCTCGACGTACCATGCCACATCCCGCTTCATGCAAGGCCACCAGTAATCCGGACGAAGATCCCTATACATCTTCGTCGCCCCGGGATGAATAGAAAATCGGGACTTGTGCGCCTCCTCCATCAAAATCTGACGCACGCCACCGTGATACGGCACCCACACTCTACGGTGTAGTGTCAAAAGTCCTCTGCCATCATAATCAAAGGAGGAAACCTGACCCACCACACGCTCGCTCTTCCGATGCTCCTCCTTGATAGCCTCCTGTTGAGCCTCCCGAATCTGCTCCAATAGGGGAGTCACCACGGTCATCCTCAAACAAACGTCCCTGATCGGCACCGTCTTGCGGCTAAGCGCATCGGCCACCACATTGGCCTTCCCCGGGTGGTAAAGGATCTCGCAATCATAATCCTTCACCACGTCCAACCACCGCCGCTGCCTCATATTCAGATTCGGCTGGTCCATGAGGTACCTCAAACTCTTGTGGTCCGTGTAGATGGTACACCGAACCCCGTAGAGGTAATGTCGCCAAATCTTGAGAGCAAAGACCACCGCCCCCAACTCCAAATCGTGCGTCGGGTAGTTTGCCTCGTGAGGCTTGACCTGCCGCGAAGCGTAGGCAATGACATGCCCCCTCTGCATCAGAACTACGCCCAACCCCGAAATGGACGCATCGCAGTAAACCACAAAATCCTCTACGCCCTCAGGCAGGGCTAGGATCGGCGCCTCACACAATTTCTGTCTCAGCATCTCAAATGCAGCCTGCTGCTCGGGTCCCCACCGAAAGACCACGACTTTCTTCATCAGTCGTGTCAGGGGTACGGCTATCTTCGAGAAATCTTGGATAAATCTCCGATAGTAGCCTGCCAATCCCAGGAAGCTCCGAATCTCAGATGGAGACTTCGGGACCTCCCATCTCATCACGGCCTCGACCTTGGCCGGATCAACCAGAATCTCGTTCTGGTTGACGAGGTGTCCAAGGAATTGCACCTCGCGCAACCAAAACTCACACTTGGAGAACTTGGCATACAAGCTCTCCCTCCTCAGGGTCTCCAATACCTCCCTCAGATGCTCCTCGTGTTCCTCCCGAGTCTTGGAATAGACCAAGATATCATCGATAAAGACTATCACAAACCGATCCAGCATCGGTCTACACACGCGGTTCATGAGGTCCATGAACGCGGCAGGAGCATTGGTGAGCCCAAACGGCATTACCACGAACTTGTAATGACCATAGCCCGAACGCAAGTCAATCTTGGAGAACCAAGATGCTCCCTGAAGCTGGTCAAATAGGTCATCAATCCTCGGAAGCGGGTATCGGTTCTTCACCGTTACCTTGTTCAGCTCCCGATAATCTATACACATTCGATGCGACCCGTTCTTCTTCCTTACAAACAGAATCGGGGCTCCCCAGGGTGAACTGCTCGGACGAATAAATCCCTTGTCTAGCAGCTCCTGCAGCTGCGTAGACAACTCCTGCATCTCGGGAGGAGCCAACCGATACGGTGCTTTGGCTATCGGAGCCGCACCGGGAATGAGATCAATCCTGAACTCCACCTGTCGCTCCAGAGGTATCCCAGGTAGTTCCTCCGGGAAAACATCTGCAAAATCTTGAACCACCGGGACCTCGCTCACGGTCGCCTTACCCGCCTCCCGGGTATCCATCACATACGCGACATAACCCGCGCATCCCTGCTGAAGGTAGCGCCTAGCCCTCGCTGCTGAGCATACAGTGGGTCCACACTGCGGCCGCTCTCCATAAATCACTAACTCTCCCCCGCTTGGGGTCCTGACTCGCACTAGCTGCTGCGCGCAATCTATCACTGCCCCATTAGGGCTCAACCAATCCATACCAATAATCACCTTGTTCCCACGCAATGGGATGGGAACCAAGTCTACCAGGTAACGCTCCTCAAACAGTCGCAGAACACAATCTCGAAACACCATCGATGCTCGCACCGATCGATCGTCAGCAATCTCCACCTCTAACGGGCAATCTAACTCGCCTGAAGTCTCATGAAATTTCTTGCTAAGAGCAAGAGAAACGAACGATCGGGATGCACCCGAGTCGAACAATACCTGAACCGGAATGCCGTTCACATGGAACGATCCTAATACACACGTATACACATGGAGCACATATCAATATCATAACAACATAAAACAAAAGATAGAAAGAAAGAATCATACCCGTCACCACATCGGGCGCGGCGCGTTCCTCCTCGGCAGTCAACTGAAATGCTCGACTCCTCACTATTGGAGCCTCTGCCTTGCCCTGCCGACCATCCGTGATCCGCAGGGTCGCTGGAGCCGGCGCCTTCACTGGCGCTGCAACTGACAACTGGGGGCAATTGGCCTTCTTATGGCCCCTCTGGTTGCAGTGAAAACACAGCAACTCGGATGTCTGAATAGCTGAAACTGGAGCAGTACAATCCCTGCTAAAGTGCCCTGTCTTGCCGCACTTGTAGCAGCCTCCTGATCCCATCCTACATATCCCCACGTGCGTCCTGCCGCATTTCCCGCAGCGGCTCGATCCTGAATGACCTTTCGGTCTACCGTCTGATCCCTTGGGCTTCTTCCCCGAAGCCCCTCCTGCCTGACCGTCCTCTAGTTTCCGTTTCCGGATGTGCTCCAAATCTATCTCTCTCTCCCTAGCCCTGGCAATCATAGAGTCCAGGGTAGGGCAAGCCGAAAAGCTAACATGCTCCCGGATGTCAGCTCGTAGCATATCATGGTAACGAGTCCTCCTCATATCCTCGTCACCGGCATACTGGGGCACCAATAAAGCCCTCTCCCGGAACTTGGCGGTGATCTCCGCCACAGTCTCCGTCATCTGCCTCATGTCTAGAAACTCCCTGGCCAGCTGCTGAAGCTCGCCCGCCGGTGCAAACTCCGCCCTGAACCTAGTCACAAAGTCCGACCAGGTCATTGCCTCGATAGCCGAGGCTCCCAACGAGTCACCCACTGACTCCCACCAATCCCGGGCTCGGTCCCGTAAACACCCTGCTGCGTACCTCACCTTCGACCCCTCGGGGCAGAAGCTAGTCAACTGGGCAGACTCGATATCCGCAATCCACCGCCTGGCGACAATGGGGTCCTTCACCCCATGGAAATCCGGCGCACCACTGCCCCTGAAGTCCTTGAAGGACAGTGTGCGAGATCCTGACTGGCTAGAGGCTAAATTGCTCCTGAATTCCCGTAGGCGATCCTCCATCAACTCCATAATCCCTTCCTTGATCGACCTAAAGAGGATGGGGGTCGACTCGAGGATGCCCCTGGTGATCTCCGACGTGATGAACTCACGCAGCCTCTCATCAATCGGCTCGGTGCCTGATCCCGAACCTGACCCCTCTCCTGACCCGCCATCTGTCGGTCTCGGTCGAAGTACCACCATTCTGCAAAACATCATAATAATCATTAGTGATACTGCTACTTTCTGAGGGATCTCAACTACTTACAGGTTCCTTGGTCTCGTCTTGGCCTTCCTCGGCTAGGGTACGGATCCTCTGCTTTCAGTAGTACGGGCCCATACTACCTTCCACATCTATCCGTACCTTCTCCGAGAAGTTCCTCGACTTCACCAGATCCCCTTTACTACTGCTACTCCCTGCTATTCTCATCCTAGGCTTGCCCTAGAGAAAACTCAAATTCAACACGACTGGTCCTCAGCTGCTGTAGGTCTCCTCATAATGCCAGTTAGCCACCACCTAAACACCATCACATGTGATGAGGATTAGATAATCCTTCAAGTAAAAGATCCGTCCCTACAACGGTTGGACTCAAACAAGAGCTGCGCAATAGGGCCAGTTCCAGTACTTTGGGATTATTCAAACCTGATTACATGTGGTGTGACGTGTTCACCTAGTGGCTAACTCCCATTACTCGGAACCTCACCAAGCACAAAGCAAGCAGCATTCGGTTAAGGGGAAACAGACTCAAGCCAAAACTATTCTTATAACAAGAAACAGCATTAGCATAAGATGCTAAGCTCATACTATCAGGCATAACCTAAACAGGCTATCCTACTGCTGTCTACTCGATTCTAGCATGCAATACTCATAAAGCTGTAACACATAAGCAGGCACATAAGGCATCACTCCTAGATCCTTAGCCCTATTCTAGCATGCGGTTCTACGTAAGCTGATAAACATAACATAAACTTGTATGGGTACTATGGGGAATACTTACTTGAGCTTGGCCGGTCGCGCACGTTACACACTTCGCTCTTTCTTATGACTCTTTTCCGAGTTTTTAGAGAACATTTTCTTTTGGAAAATCTTTCAATCCCTCGATTTGAGTTCAAACACTCCCGAAGGCGTGTCCGAATCCCTCAAACCAGGGCTCTGATACCAACTTGTAACGACCCAATTTTCATGTCCAAAAATTTCATTTTTAAAATATTACTTTTAGAAAACATTAATAAATAAAAACGTTGTTTGATCACGCCATAACACATCGCAAACCATGTTTTAATAATCAAACCATACAACCCATCAAATATCAGAGTACAATCCCAGTGAATCTCGTAAATGCGGAAACCGAAGAGTGTGTGTGTGACATGCTGCTACCGTGCCGGCTCCTTTCCCCTAGCTGAGGAGATACCTGAAACCAAAGCTGAAACCGTAAGCACAAAGCTTAGTGAGCTCCCCCATAATACCCCATACCATACAGCATATAACAAATAACATGCAATTACGAGATACGGGCCCCGCCCACACTCGTGAAGATACGGGCCCCGCCCACACTTCGCTACCTGGGAGATACGGGCCTCGCCCACACTTCATTCTCGGAGAGATACGGGCCTCGCCCACACCCAACCGTCAACACATATCATACAAGTATCACACAGACAACAAGTGTAAACAGCTCTATCATACTGGTATATATCACAATCAACTCGACTAATAGATACGGGCTCGGCCCACACTATAATACTAACGTCTCATCTATACGGGCCGGCCTTGGTGCCTTAGACCCGTTACTACTGAAAGGAAACTCACCTCGAAATAGCTACTGGTCTGTGTGGGAATTGATCACCTACTACTGCTGCTGCTGCTCCGGAAACTCCCCGGCTGTAATTCCCACAATATACTTAATCATACACTGCTAACTGTCCTTTGGGTAAAAAGATCATTTTACCCCTGGTCTAGCCCTAAGTCAAATCGAGGTCAACTTTTAGTTGACCCGACTCGCCGAGTGGATCTCCACTCGCCGAGTCCCTAGCAAACTATTGTCCTGGGTCCCTGATTCTGCTCGTCGAGTTGGGCTATGACTCGACGAGTTCATCTTCTAAACTGTCATTCAACTCCTTCATCCTACTCGCCGAGTTGTATGAACAACTCGTCGAGTTCATCTTCATCCGAAGAACACATATGCTAAGACTCGCCGAGTTGTATGAACAACTCGCCGAGTCTGTTCTTGATCTATGAAGATTGCCTTGGACTCGCCGAGTCAGGGCATTGACTCGCCGAGTCCTATCATGAGTGAGTCCAACTTTCAACTCATCGAGTCACCCCCTGTGACTCACGGCTCAACTCGATACGTCTAAAAGGGACCAATTCGGTGACTCGCGAGCCGACTCGCCGAGTCACATGAACGACTCGCCGAGTCGTCGCCATGCATCCACTAGATACACCGATTTGTTTGATTTCAGTCCATGCCATTCATAGATCTGGGCTTCTAAGACACGAATCATACGTAAAGTTTCCAACTTTACGTGTGGATCTTCACTAATATGGATTTTAGGGTCCAAAATGCCTCAAAAAGGGTAGATCTAGGGTGAACAAGCCACATGGGTCCATAAAGCTAACAGATCTGAGCTCTTGGAGCTCAATCTTGCCTAGATCTAAACGCCAACCCACTTATTACGAAACATTAAGCACAAACAAGCTTGGGGAATGGCTCAAGAGTGTCTTAAATGAAATCTTAAGCATAGAAACAGGGGGAAAACGAGATATACCTCAATGAAACCGCTGAAAAACACAATGATGCTTGGATGGCTCTCCTTCCTCTTGATCTTTTTCCCCTTCTTGCCTCAAAACCTTCAAGAATCCACACAAGAGCCTCAAATTCACAAGAAACAAGCTTAGGACGAGTTAGGACGAGGGTTGGGAGCTCTGGGGGGTGAATGGGGGCTGGCAAGAGGCAGATATGAGGTTTAAATAGGGTGCAAACCCCTGAAACTTAGGGTTTCATCCAACATCGGTGACTCGCCGAGTCCAGGATATGGACTCGCCGAGTCGCCAACTTAAACGTGTCCTGGGTGTCGTCCCTACTCGGCGAGTCGGACCTTGTGACTCGCCGAGTCCAAGGCTAAAATAGGGCAATACTCAAATAAAATTCACATACCGGAAACCAGGTGCTACAAAGACAATGCAATATTGCCGAATTAGGTTGGAGAATGGATATCTATGACCATTCTATGGTCATGACAGAAGAATTTGGTACCCATCTGGCGTATTTTCACAAAGATCTTCCCGAGGGTGTGATTGCTTCTAATTGGTGGAACACCTTTGCAAATTGGGTGTACTTTCCATCTTCCACGCAAGAAGGAAGTATTCGCTCACCAATCCACCGACTAATTCATCGCCTTATCGCTTGTTCCATAAACATGCGAAAGGATGATAACAAGGTTCCAACTCTTGATGTTTTCTACCTTTGGAGTATTATTACGCCCGACGTATTCCTGATGGGGATACGATCTCATCCTAATTTCACGTTGGCTTTTGTCCTGGGTACTTGAACGGTTTTCCCTCACTTCGATCGGACTAAGTCTCTATGGCATACGAGAAATGGAAGGATTTCTGATACTTCCTACCTTCCAATGATCGATATGCTGACAACCGACGCTTACTAATGCTAGCAAACTATTACTAGTCGAACTTAAAATACCATACAACCTCTGAAGTCTAGATGAACACTTTTAGATTCCTAGCAATACTGATAAATCCAGATTCTTGAAATGATACCACACTCGAATCTTAGAGACCAAAAGACAGATGCTCCCACCAATACCTTAGCAACGAGCCACTTCCCTTGGCGCTTCCATCTGCCAATCAATAATAGTTACTAAAACCACTGAATCCTGACAATGATGAATAACCATCCTGTAGAACCCTGACCGCATACCTTCCACATAATACCCCTGAACCGATCTCGACCATAAACCAAAATGACATTGTACACTCCCAACCTGCAAATAGGGAAATGACATTTCGCTAACCACTAATAATTCATGGCATGCAAATGGCATATGACATCACTTGAAGATATAACCCAAACACAAGAAGAGAAACAAACCCAAACCCTTGGGACGAAAAACTCCATCGTGCAGTTTCTCACAAGTGTTGTACTAAATCCAGCCCTGCTGCCTATGCAGATCCAAATCTTGGGTCTCTTCCTGGGAACCTTCAATATATGCACCTGATCTGGTATCCTCTTCCCAATGTGCTCCAAATCCATATCTCGCTCTCGAGCTCTAGAAATCATATCATTTAGGGTCTCGCACCCCGAGATACTTGCGATCTCCCTGACATCATTCTGTTATATATCATGATACCTTACCTTCTTCATTTCCTCATCTATTGTATACTGCGATACCAAATAATCTCTCCCCCAAGGCTTGGTGGTGATCTCTGCCACAATCTCAGTAGTTTGGCGGAGATCCAACAACTCTTGCGCCTCACTCACCAGGGCAACTTTGCCCGAAATCTGGTCGAAAAGTCATCCCATGAAATAGCATCAACCGCTTCATCACCCAACTCACTACCAACCTCTTCCCACCAATCGTGTGCCCTGTCCTTCAGTGGATAGGAAGCAAGTCGAACCTTGTCCCCCTTGGGACAACGGCTGGTACGAAAAAGCGTTAACGACATCTGCCAACCACGTGCTGCTAGCAATAGGGACCCTAGCCCCATGATAATCTGGAACTCCACAAGCTTTGAACTCCCAAAATGTCAATGTATGCGTCCCCATCATGGCTGCCATCTCAGTACAGAATGCGCTCAACCTCTCATCAAGAATCCCCAAAATGCTCTCCTTGACCGCACCGAAGATCACAGGAGTTTGGTAAATGATACTACGCATAATCTCAGATGAAATGAACTCCCTCATCTGATCATCAAAATGCCTGGCTCTAAAGTCTGAGCCTAATCCCTCTCCGGCACCAGAACTACCATCTGGTCTACCACGTAGCATCACCATACTCGAAAGTATGTCGTAGCAATCATCAGAATACTCATCATAAATCGAGGGATCACACACATTACAAGTTTCATGGGTTCATCTCATCCCTCCTTGACTCTAGTACGAATCCTCTGCTTTCAGTAGTACAGGACCATACTACCTTCCACATCCATCCATACTTTCCTCCACAATTTCCTTGAATCCACCAAGTCCCCTTCACTACTACTGCTTTAATCTCATCATAGGCTTGCCCTAGGGTAATCTCCGACCCACTCCCCTGTTGGATTAATGTCTAAGTCCATAACTATAACTGGTAAGACTTGACCCGACTTGGCATGGTCCATTTGGGTTGCATGGCATCATGCATTTGGATAGACTATAATGAGAGAAATAACACTTAAGGTTTGTTAATATATTATAAGTTCTAATATATTAATAAGGTTATTTAAATAGTGTTGATCAAGAATTAATTTGGAATTAATTTGGAATTAATTTGGAATTAATTAAGTGATCAAAAGGAGACTAATTAAATATATGGGTTGATTGTGTAAATCATTCGTTCTTATACATGTGGACTTGTGATCCAAGATTCCTTATGTTGGACTAAGTCCATGGGTGACCCATGGATACTCCATGGAGTTTAAAATCCATGGAGCATAAGGAATGGGTATAGTTATGAGTTACATGGTGTAACCCTAATAGTCACCATATAAAAGAATCCCATGGCTCAAGAAATTGGCTACTATGTGGAGAATAGAAAGGGCTAACCAATTTCATGAAGTGTGTATGTTCTCTCAAGTTATTCCAAGTGTATTTGGTGTTGTGTGAACCATTTGAGGTGTCACACTTGGGGCACTAGGCACTCAAGCTTCATCAAGACATTCTACATCAAAGAGGTATGTAATTCTAACTTAATATATTCATATGAATCAATGATATTATGCTAGTAAGGATGAATACCTTGGAAAGTTCATATTTGCATGTATAATAGAGAAAACATAGATCCAAGGTATTTAGGGTTGCATGTACACTTAGGAGTACTAGAATGCTCAAAACCCAACATCCCTGTCATCAGTTGCATAAGAAGTCCCTGCTACCTTTCCCTAACTAGCTCGCGAGTACCATTACATATTACTAAGACCAAATACTTCTTCGAATGAGAGGTCTCTCCCTACAACAGTTGGACTCAAACAAGAGTTGTGCAATAGGGCTAAACCTAACCTTCTGAAATTATTTAGTCCTTGTAATATGTAACTTAGCTTATTAGTTTACTAGTTAGTAAAAGGTAACTGGGACTCCTAAAAGCACAAAGCAAGCAACATTTGAGCATTGAGTAACCAAAAAAAACATATCCTAATCAGGCCATCATATCACTAACTAATCAGTACTAGCATGCAGTTCAATAAGCTAATACAATAGGCATACAAGGCATCCTTCCTAGATACATAGCCCTAATCTAGCATGCAGTTCTTATACACATACATCAGGCATACAAGGCATCCTCCCTAGATCCTTAGCCCTAATCTAGAATGCAGTTCTCATAATCATAACATATCATAACAAACATGTATGGGTAATTTGGGAGAACTTACTTGAGCTCGGCTGATTGCATGCACCACATCTATTTATCTATTCAAACTCCTTTTGTAAAAATGGGTTTCTTTTGAAAATCTTTATACCAAGTCCTCAGTTTGAGTTCAGACACACCCAAGAATGTGTCCGAATCGCTCAAACCAAGGCTCTGATATAAATTTGTAACATCCCAAAATTTATGACCAAAAATTTCATTTTTAATATAACTAAAACGCATTTGTAACTTGGTTCACACATTGAAAAGCATTTCAAAGAAAACATTTATCATAGTTCATTCCCAGGAATCACATATTGAGGAAAACATAGGTGTATGCGTTGTGATCGTCCCGAGCTCCCTTATTTGAAAACTGGAGGTACCTAAAACCAAAACTGAAAATCATAAGCACAAAGTTTAGTGAGTCTCCCCAAACTACCATATACCATACACATTATCACATATAAACATATCATGGGCCCCGCCTGACATCAGACAAAGACTGACATCGGGCCCCGCCCTACATCTAGCAAAGCTCAGTATACATATAAACATATAAAAAATACATATAAATAATCACATAACATAAAAATATAAACATTCCTCGGGCCCCGCCTGGCATCGGACCAAAATTTGGAAACATACAAACATTCATCGGGCATTGCCTGGCATTGGACTGTAATCCGGAAACATACAATACAGACACATGAAAGAATCACGAAGACATCAAGCATACAAACATTCTTCTGGCACCGCCCGACATCGGATCGAAATCCGGAAACATATAAACCTACATCGGTCACTGCCCGGCATCGGATCAAAATCCGGAAACATATAAACCTACATCGGGAACTACCCGGCATCGGACCTTAGTCCAGGACATACTAACATACATATACGGGCTAGAATTGGTGCCTTTGACCCGTTCATATAGGAGGAAACTCACTTCACACTGCTGAAGTCCCACGAATAAATCTCTGGTTGCTGGCAGACAGATCCCCGAACTATCAACATCAAAACAAAACCCAATTAACCATTTTGGGTTTCAATGTATAACCATAAATCCAAACTTAGGGTAAAAGGACCATTTTACCCCTATCCTAGCTTGGTCCAAGACCAAGGCCCAAATTCACACTCTGAAGGTCCAAAAGCCAAATAATCAACCAAGGCCCAATTATGGCCCAATTATCTAAATTGGGCCCAAACCCCTCACATGGGCCTTACCCTGAAGCACATATAAATATTATAGTCCATATACTTGTTCTTAGATGGCCCGTCAATAGCCCAATCACCAAAGCCCAATAGAAAGCCCACCTTAAAGCCTAAACATAATTAGGGTTTTCACATAAAATGACGATTAGGGTTAAGTGTTACGACTTAACCCATTAGGGACTTAATCCATTAATTCCATCACTCCAATAGGCCAAACATACAATGTAATTAGGAATAATTCATACTTCAATCCATTGGTCCAAACGCGGGTCCCGACAATCCAAAACTAACATATCCAAAAATTAGGGTTTTCTAAACCCTAATTAGGTTTTCCAACCCCTAAAGTCCAAATTATATCGTTTAACCCCCAAAACCAACGCTTTTCTAAATTATTCCGAATTTAGGACTACTATTCATTTATTAATTTTATCTATTTATTTAATTTAAATGGAATGTTACACTAGCGTACAAGCCTTAATAGCAAAGGAAGTCCGTGTTGAACACGCTACACTAAGTGTACCCAGAGGTTACACCATCGTATTCCCCTGAAGCCCAAAACCCATATTAAGCACTTAACACCTAAAGTCTAAACGTCCAATTCATAGATCTAGTTCTTGGGAATGTCTCAACTAATAAAGTCATCAACTTGATGCCTTTGCATGGCTCAAAGAATCCTGAATCTGATTTCTAACCTTCTAACATCATTTTATGAACATCAACTCATGCATGGATGAACCAAAGTCATCAAGATACAATTTTTATGCACTAAGGACCGCATAAACATCAAGGAATTAATGATAACATAAGCTTCTAGAGTAGCTTTTACTCACATGAATCAACCCATAGGACCAAAATATGCTAAAAAAACCCTAAGCTAACTACATCTAAGAAATGAATCATCAAGGTTGAGACTTTATACCTCCAGATGGATGATCAAGATGAACACGGTCTAGATCTACAAGCTTCAAACCAAAAATGCTTCTCCAATGAGCTTCTCCTTCTTAAATATGCACCAAAAACACACTAAATCACTCAAAAGGCTCAATACTCTCTCAAATGGAGCTAGGGTTTTGAGAGGACTGTTTTGGGACAAAAGAGGTTGGTGATAAGAGAGGCCTTGAGGTCATAAGGTATTTAAATAGGGTCCAAACCCTAAAATTTAGGGTTTTTCATTCTGCATGAGTACACTAAGCGTACTCATACGTATACCCAACGTACGAGATGGAATCCGCGATCCAATTAAATGAGTTACGCCCATCATAACTATCCATTACGCTTAGAGTAATTGCCTTTCAAGCAATAAACAAATATTTAAAACTTGAGAAATTTACCTTGTAATTGGGCATTACAATTTAGTCTTGTTTTCAAACCAGCCACCGTTCGTATTGTTCTTATCATTACTATTTCTCAAAACTGGCCCATCCATTAACTGGAAGTGAAAAATCCACTCATTCACGGTGATTTTGTTGAAACTGTCTACATGCATCAACCTATTAGATATATTCATCCCCAATTATTGGTTCAAGTATTTCATCTACGTAAGGCCCAATATGGTCTTAAGCAGGCTCCAAGTACATGGTACCAATGCTTGATTGTCTACATGACCTCTCTAGGAAATATGATAGTTATTTGTTCAATTATCTTCCTGGGTATGATACAATCTACCTTCTAATATATGTATATAATATTATTCTCACTTCTTCACATATGCATATCACCAATTTCATCTTTCGATTATCCTCTAAAACCCATATATGACCTGGTTCCCTTATCTTTATTCCTAGGTATTGTTGCCTCTAGCAGTGCATCAAGTCTCTTTATATCTCAAACTACTTTTCCTTAGGAGATACTTGCATGCGCTAACATGTCAACATGCAACCCCTTTCAACACTCCAGCTGATATAAAACCCAAGCTCTCCGTTGATATTAAGTCAATTCCTGATCATATGTTATACTGAAGCCTTACGAGAGAACTTCAATATTTGACCTTTACTCATTCTAATATTGCCTATGTTGTGCAATAAGTATCTCTTTTTAAGCATGCCCATGTGTACCACATTTTTTGGTCTCAAGCGTATTTTGAGGTATCTTAAGGGTGTCTTAATGTATGGCATTCATATTCTTTTATCGATTGTTTATCGCTTGATCTCTTACTCTGGTGATGTTAACTAGGCATGGCGTGTCTCGCTCTAGCATCAAAGTCGAGGACCGGACAATGGCCAATATAGTTGTCGAAGTTGTATGGCTATAGAATATTCTCCTCGAACAATCTCACCCTCTATCATGTGCTATTGTCATCTTTTTTTGGTGATGTTAATGTCATGTAATTAGCCTCAAGCCTAGTTCAACACCAAAGAACTAAGGATTTGAAAATAGATTTATGTTTTGTTAGGGAGCTTATTGAGATTGGTCATGTGCATGTTCTTCATGTTGCATATATCTATTAGTATGCACATATATTTACAAATGATCTTTCTACACAACTATTTTTGGACTTTAGAGATAGTTTGAACACATGAGAATCTCCTACACTCCATAGGAGTGTGTTAGACAAATATATGTTTAGACGTATATAAATTTATGGTTGTTTATTTATATTTTTTATAGTATAAGGACCTTATTGTAAGTTGTACTCTTATATATTGATATATACGTGGAGCACTTATCGAGGGGATATTTCCATATAATGTATGTGATTTCAATAACAAATCAATGAAGATCTTACTAGGTTTGAAGATAAAGACACTACCAATTAGAAGGGTTGTTTGATGATATTCTGGGATGATTTCATTCCACCGTTATAAGGAATGTTTATGTAATTTCATGGGTTTTGCTCTCGGTGCACCATCATTTCTAGATGCTTTCATTCCATCATTGGAAGGCTTATTTGATAATAATTATTTAACAACACAACACGTTACCTTCGGGTTTGTTTCTTGTCACACTGATTTGCTTATCAAGTTCATGATAAGATTGATGGTTACCGGTTTGTATAAAGCTTTTGGGTGTGGATAATATGTTATTATATATCATCATGCCCAAAATGTTCACATAATCATCCTAGTCACACTTTTGGTGTTATAACACCTAATGTGGAAATTGACAACACCAAATAATATGTGATAACACCTACATTTTTTTTTTGATGTTTTTAATTTCTATTTTTCTAATTTCTTTTATTTTTTAATTGTTGTCATAATATTTATAAAAAACATATAAATTAATAAAATATAATTCAATTAACTACTAAATTAAACATACCATTTTAAAACTAAAAACGACATTATAAAGTAAAAGATAAAAATAAAATAACATTGACAAAAAAAACATATGATTGTCCTAATAATTTAAAAAACTTAAAACCTATACACTATTCATCGGCCATATATTTATGCTTGATCTTTGCTTTCATTTTTCAGAGCATTGCCGCTTGTCTCGGTGACATATTATTCTCGCTAGTTTGAAGAATTGTCAGATCCTTCGTAATGCGATCTTATTCAGCTTCTCAATGAAGGAACTCTAAATGCTCACATTGCAAGTCATATCTTTTAAGTTTGATTTCGTTGTGGGCATCAAATTTTTGTTTCATTTCTGCATGCTCTCAAAGTCTACTTTCGTTTTCCTCCGCATGTCGTTGAGTTCGTCTCGCTTTGTTGCGTCCTATTAGTCATCGAGGCAGGGAGATCACTTCGATGTCATTGAGGTCGTCTGATAGCTCATCTGTATCCGCATTGAGGTCGATGTTCGTGCGTGCGACCAAAACGTCGACCGAACCTAAGTCGTGAGACCTCTTGGATTTTTGTTCCTAAAATGTGTCAGTTTTTTTGGGTCGTCCTTAACAATCTCACAAATTATTTTGTGCTCGAAAACGTGACCAGTCTCAACATGATATTGGTTCATCGTCGCGCTAAAAACATCAAAATCGGTCGCACCACTTTGCTTATGTGAGGAAAGTTTGTTGTAAATGGAATTGAATTTGGTAAACTTCCTACTTATTTGAGTCCACTCGCTACTCAACATATCATCATTCTTCAAAATAGTTCGAAATTTTCTAATCACAACTTCACAAAACGCGACTTTTCTCATATTGTTTCTCTGAGTTGGATTTTTTGATATCTTGCATCACGACACCGTCAACGCGTATTCTTCCTCCGCAGTCCACCATATTGGAGGTTTTTCTTACGATTGCTTCACCGCGACCGCTTTCCATTTCCTTCCTGTTCTCTCTTTTTGGTCGTTTTTTTCCGACTCCCCCCGCTTGCATCTCGGCATCCGTTTCTTGCGTGGGTGGTGGTTGTGTGGTATTTTGTTGCTTGGTAGCGAATGTGTTGAAAATGTTTTGTGGAAGGGTTGGAGGGAATTGTAGTGGGGTGAAGCAAAATTAAAAAAAAAAAAAAAAAATTCCGGAAAATGGAAGTTGTTTTGAGCTTTGTGAGTTGAGAATGTTCGCGTACACCTCATATTGTGCAAAACCGATAGGAGGGGATGTGTTTGTGTTTGGATAATTGGAGGAGTATTGCGATTTTGATGTTGTGTGTAAAAAATAAGTGAGAAATAAAGGTATGTAAAAAATGAAGTGAAAATGTATATATGGTGAGTAAAAATTGAAAAAAAAAAAATGTTTTTATTTTTACTTTTACATTTCGCCCTTTCTTCTACTGTTCTTTTTTTATCGCTGCCAAAAAATTTACAAAATAACACGCGTTTCCTCCCTGCCACAATAAAGATCAGTAACATAACGGCTAAAAACGAAAACCGGGGGCGGCGTTCCTCGCGTTATTAGGTGGCCAAGTTGGAAAAATGGGAACTCATGTTGCCAGCACCGAGTCCTCTAACTTTCGGAAAAACTAGGTTCAAACCGATTTGTTTTTTGTGTTTTAAGCAAATAATTTATAATTGTTTTGTTCTCTATTCTGAAAAATATTAATATTCAAAAAAAAAAAAAAAAAAAATCCGAGAGAATGCATTTTGCCAAAAAAAATAAAATGATAGTCTATGCAAAGTGCATCAAGAATGGCCCAATGAACATGCATATGTTTCATCTTCATGCGAACCGACTTTAAATAATAAAATTTTCACATGCACAGCTAATACACAACAAACTAATAAAAAAAATTAATTATAGAGATATTACAAAATTAATCATTCAAAATTCGAAAATGCATGGATATAATCTATATTTTTTTGTTTTCCAAAATTCAAAAATAACCACCATATCTGAGATAAAGTTTCCCGACTTACTTCGAACCATTTTATGTTTTATTAAAAATAAATCCAAGACTTATTTTGAACAACTTTATGTCATATTTTTTTTCCTGGAAAAGATGCAAGCCTCAAACGAATTATTCAAACAATTTCTCATATATCAAAATATGTTTTCAGATAAAAATATACATTTCAGATTTCAAAAAAGAAAATGTATTTCAATAATTTCAAAAAACGTCCGAAATCAGACGACTAAATCATAAATTTCAAGAAACAAAACTTTAAAGAAGCATAGCAAATTGAAAATAAATACGATTCAATGACCTAAAATATGAATTGGATCGAAAAAATCAGTTAAGGAGGTTATTTTTGTAAATACTCAAAATTTGAGTCATTGTTCTGTCTACTTGATGTGGTCATTTTTTATTCCAAAATCCCAACTTCTATAAACAGTGAATTTACAAGTCTTAATTGATCTCAAGGTGGGATCCAGTTTCATTTTATTTACTTTTTTAGGCCTAGGAAAAGTGTCAAAAAAAAAAAAAAAAAAGGATACATTTACTTGTTGCATACTAAAAAAGTAAGATCAATTTGAACTGAAACAGCAAGCAATTAGCCATATCTAAAAACAAGCCCAATTTACATGCACCCGATCTTACAATCCTAATGTCCTACACCTATCTAAAACATCAAAAAAAAAAAAAAAAAAACTTGTAAACAATTAAAGTTAAAGAATTTCCTTGATGGGTGTGAGTGTGAGTGTGTGTTTTCATTAATGATTAGACAGATTCGTCCCCATGAACATGAATGTCTCCTCCATTTTCTTTTCCAAGTTTTGACTTTGGTAAAGAAAAAGCTGATGATGATGATGATGATGATTGTTGTCTGGGAGATGTTTTTCCCGACTGTTGCTGGGTTGACCTCTTCAAGTTAAGATGCGTGTAGAAAGACATGCCAACAAGAGCTGTGAGTGCACCACATATGCTGGTTGACCCTGGGTTTGACCCAAACATAATGAAACCTCCCAAAAGGATCACACATGTTTTGAATTGTCCAAGAACAACATGAGTTGTTGCTGACGTTTCCCTGTAATCAATTTTTTTTTAAAAAAAAATACAGATTGAATCGGAATCGGAATGAAGCATTCCATTGCGGTTACTCACCCGAGTGCCAAAGCACCAGACCACTGAAGCAAGAATCCGAGAACAGCAGAAGCCCCAATGATGGAGGAATTGTAGAAGCTCCAGTCAAATGAAAGAACGCCAGGTGGATCAAGTGATGGCATCATCATGACTAGAAAAAAAAGAGTGATGGGTGTAGTCTTCCACATTAGCCTACACAGATTCATTCGTGTTTTAATTAAATCTATAAATAAAAAATATATATTTTTTTGTAATCAAGTAAAGGAACATAACATACGCCAATGCATTCCAGCTTTCCTGTTGTTGAAGATTTGACCACAATATTTTATTAGTAGCACTTGGGATTATCCATGCAACTGCTATACAAGCACCAAAAAAATGGAACTGCAAATCCGTCACAGTGGCAACAGCAACACCAATCGACACAACACTAAGTGCAACCACCTGAAAGAAATATTAAACTTTTTTTTTTTTTCTTTTTTACGAATTACAGATAATTTAATTTGAAATTCTAAAACCGCTCGTTTAGTGTAAAAGTCGTTAGTTACCTTTCGGAAAGATATTCTTTTGTTGTAGAGCATGAATTCTGCTAAAACAATTGCTGGGGTTACTGCAATCTTAGCCATTTGATAGAATCCAACACTAATAACCAAAACATTAATTGTTAGTGTCTTAATACATTAAGTCAAAAAGAAACATCCATTATATCAAAAATTGCAAAGAGTTGAGGAACAATTTGAGAGACTTACCTATTGAACTTCAAACTAACATTAGCAAGACCCGTAGAGAGTGACATGACTATACCAAGGCCAAGCAATGAAGAAAATTTTGTTGACTTTGAGGAAGGAGGTGGAGGGAGGAGAGATAAAGCCTTCAAGATCCCCATTATTAACCAACTACAAATGTAGTGAATAAAAGTCAGAAAGATTGGATAATTGAATCCAACTTTCACAAGTACCTGAAAAAACAACAAGGGTATATGAGTAAATAACATTAGCATATAACAAGAGAGATAAATGACACCTTAACTTACCAATTTATTCATCAAGATAATACTAACGGATGCAACAAAATTGAATGTAAGAGCAAGTGTGGGTCCCAACAACGATTGGTGTTGACGCCGAAACTTGCTAAATAAAGAAGCCCGTAGTTCCTCCATTGCTCTTCCTGTGTAAAAAAAGGAAAGATATCATAATACGAATTTTCTTTAGCTATTTTTGGGGTTTAATACTAGTTTATTGTTTATTCTAAGTTTTGAACAACATGTTTGACTAAGAGTTGACTTCCATGATGGAAAACAAGTAGAAGAGAACCAGAAAAAATGTTTGAATTGAACGTGGAGTTCAATTTTTGTATAATTTAAGCATTAATGAACGGAATTTCAAGATTATGTAGGTCAACAACTCTTAAACTTTTAATAAGTTTTTTATTGTTTACATATGTATGTGTGTGTGTGTGTGCTACTTAGCAATAATAAATTGATAATTGCTGCATTATGCAAATTAGACTATAATTTAAGCTTTTGATAGTCAAGTGTACTAGTTTCCATATTGTTTTTTTACATTTATAATGCCAAAATTATTTACACTGATAGTACTTGATGCTTTTGTAGTATTAGAATTTTTGGAAAAGGAAACAGATTTGTACAGAAGATTTTTGTTCCCTATATAATTTTCATGTTGGCACATCGATTTTTAAATCTTCCTTTTTTGGGCAAATTTTCAACCTAAAGTTTGTTTGCCCATTGTCATGATTAAATGTCATCAATCTCGCTCAAAAAGATTCCCTTATTTTTTTTCGTCATTGAAGGGTAATTTGGACAATAGACATGTTATTTAAGCAAAGCCTTTTTACAGTTTCCATAGGAGAAGAAGCACCATTTATGCAGTATTTTTCATGCTCATGTAGCTTTCAGAAATTTAAGAGCTAAAATCCACAACATTCAAAGGGAACAATGAAGCATTATCTATCATTCTTTTATAACAAATTGACTATTTTACCCAAATTTTACCACCCACAACCCCAATAGAATTGATTTCATTTGCTTCTTACTTTGAACAGTTTGTTTTCTTAATCATAAAAGAAAGAAACAGTAGCTATGTTGCCCTTGGATTTCAAAGAATTGATGCATAAATCATAATATCAATCAAGATAGTGCAAAAGGATCGTTTTCATCAACCAAGAATCCAGCTTATTGCTAATAAATAGAAGTTAAATTTCATTTGCTTTAACTCCTTGATACACAAATCGTATCCTCGAAATAATCAAGAAATGAACAGACTTATTCTTTAGACTTTTGAGTGATACGTAAGCGTCTATTTCTGTATATAACACCATAGCCATAGATGGAAAGGGAGGCTAGCTTACTCAACCTTCATACCCCCTTACAGATTACTATTAATTAGTCAACAACCACTACATGGAATTTCATATAAGTCCAGCCGATGAAGAATTTCACCAAAAACTTTACATGACTCCATTAATTTTCAATAACGAAATGTCAAATAAGTGCAGCGAATCAAGAACGTGACCTAAAACTTCACACTGCTCCGGTAATTGTTCAACGCCTACTTAAAGGAATGTCATAAAAGTGAAGCGGATCAAGAATTCGACCAAAAAACTTGCATTACTCCACTAATTGTTCAACACCCACATAAAGGAATTTCAAATAATTCAAGCAGATCGAGAAATTGACCTAAAACTTTATATTACTCCACTAGTTGTTCAAAACCCATTTAAGGAAGGTCTATGTATGTAAGTGGAGCAGATGAACGACTACACTCAACCTCTTATATAGCCCACTAACAAGAATTTAATTTAATTTAATTCAACCATCTTTCCGTTCTTAATCGCCGTTTCTCACTAGCGTCGCGTATCAGCTAAGCATTATACAAACTGAACAAACAAAATCTTAAGGGGAGGGAGGATTACCTCTTTCACCAGCATCACTGTCTTTGCGCTTGAGGATTTTTCTGACATCTTTTCTGGTGAGGAAATTAAGCATCGCTTTACCACCCAGCATTGCTCGCCTGCTGGCTGCTCTGAGCTACAAAAACCCTAAATTCGTCTATATCGGTACGAATGATTGAAACAAACTCTGATTCATGTCAAAAGTGCTGCATTGTTCAACTTATGACAACTCGGACCACGCAAAAACAAAATCCAAACCAAGTGGCGATTTAGATTAAAGAAATTATAAAAACTGAAAACGAAATATAGAAGCAGAGAAGCGTGGTGGGGAAAGGGAGAGGCGGAGATTCGGAGGAAATCACGCGCACCCACCGACAGAAACGCGATTGAATTTGGGAATTTGACGACTTTGAGGACGATATGACTCTATCGCTCTCCCATTACTAGTGTGCTTTAGCGCATCAACCCTTCAACCTACAAAATTGTTTTTAAAGCATATTTAATTACTTTTAATATTCTTTATTTATAGATTGTTGTTGGTGACATTAACAAAATTAAATCAAATGAACAAAGCTAATTTAAGAAAAATAACCAAGCTTTTTATAGTTCTAAAAAATAATCATTTTATCGTAAAACGACATTATAGATATTAGTTGGTGAGAGGATGATTATAGTTGACGTAAAGGTATTTCAGAATCTATTCCTGGATTAAAGCATATATTTCGTATTGAACATCGTACAATTCAGATTGTTTGTTTTTCCGTAGTGGAAAAAAACAATATTTGAATATGATATTTTGGACATTTATTTAGATGTTTATGTTTTTAACATTTGTTTAAAGGTTTAAAAAATGATAAATCACATTATCTGAACGGTTCATGTCAACCCGTCTCAAGGCCTACGTGAGAGGTCGATCGTGGAAAAGTCATTCAGACACCTTTCGAAGCAAGAGCGTAGATGGCAAACCTACGAAGTGGTTCAGTCATTCGCTATGATGTTTACATGTCGTGGGAACCCTATAAATAACAAGTTCAACCATTGCTCTTCTTAAACCCTCTCTCTCTCTCTCTCTCTCCCTCTCTCTCTCTCGTTTGTTGAGGCCATTTCACATTTCGAGCCCGACGATCACGAACCGTCGATTGTTTCTAGTTAGATTCTCAACTCACTCTACTAATGTGAGTGCATATTTAATTTCATCTTACACATAGATATGAAGTATTTTATATAAACTACGTGTTATGTGTACATATTATATGTATACTTGCTATCTATATTGGATGAACGATTTTATACATGTTTTTAAATGATTTAAACTGTATATGTATTTTATGTTTACAAATATGTTGGGTAGAACATGGGTAGATAAATAATGAGGGATGAAGGATGATATAGATGAATATTGGTAGTTGCGTCATAACCCGTGGGTGTTTTTGACTTACATGTTCACCAGTTGTAATCTAAATATCATGGCAGTTACGCCTAATGGATAATATTGGCAGTTGTGCCTAATAGATACAACATAATCATGGCAGCTGCACCTAAAGGATAATATTGACAGTTATGCCTAATAGATAACATTGACAGGTGTGTCATAGACAACGATGGACTTCGTGCCTATTCCTTAGGAGAATCCTTTGGAATGAAAAAATAAATGATAAATAATTATATTGTTGTAGGTTGAAAACCCTATCTACTCACCAGGTTTCCCAACCTAATCCACTTATTTTATTCGTATCATAGGTATCGATACGAAACTACTTTACACTGAGAGATTAAAGGAGATGTAGATCACTAGTGTAAATAAATGTAAAGTCTGTTTATGCTTATGTTTCAGTATTGATGATGATATCCCAAAGTTTTAATATGGACAAAATACATTTCTTTGGAAATGCTTTGATAATATATTTATCATGTTTTTCTGAGAACAAATTCCGCAATATATTTCTTTAAAAATATACTATGATTTTTAAATAAAGCATAAACAAATCGGTCTTTTCTAACCATGAAAATGGGGATGTCTCATAAAACATACACTCTTATCCTTACACACTCTCAAAATGGAAGGTAACTCGATTAGGGTTTGTCTCTAGCTGATAAGGTGATGAGGGAGGCGGGGTAAAGGACTTAAGGTCCTTAATAGGGTGCAAACCCAAAAATTTAGGGCTTTCACACTCAGCTCCAACTCGTCGAGTTGGTTCTAAAATCACGCAACCAATCTCAGTCTCTACTCGACGAGTTGGGGCCTCCAACTCGTCGAGTTTCCTTATCAATATGAATATAAAACAATTTAAATTTATACCTAGGATTCGGGATGTTACAGTTCTCCCCCACTAGAATCAGACTTCGCCCTCGAAGTCATTCTCTGGAAATAGCTCTGGTTACTGCTCACGCATCTCAGACTCTGGCTCCCAAGTCCACTCGGATCCCCTCCGATGTTGCCACTGAACCTTAACCAAGGGCACCCCCTTATTTCCCAAGACCTTCACCTTCTTATCCAAAATCACCACGGGCTTCTTAATGTAGTTCAGGCGATCATCAACCTGAATTCCCTCTAAAGGGACCATTGACGTCTCGTTGGCTACACACTTCCTCATTTGGGATACATGGAAGGTGTCATGAATCTGGCTCAACTCTTTAGGTAGCTCTAACCGATAAGCTACCTTAACTACTCGAGCAATCACTCTGAAAGGGCTAATGTATCTAGGGCCCAGCTTGCCCTACTTCCTGAATCGAATCACCCCTTTTCCATAGGTATACCTTCATGAGGAAAAAATCGCTGACCTAGAACTCCAGCTCGGATCGCCTCTAATCTGCGTAACTCTTTTGATGACTCTGGGTCATCGGCAACCTCTTCCTAACCTGTTGGATCTGCTCTATTGTCTTGAGCACTATCTCAATGCTCTCCATCACTCTCTGCCCAACCTCCCCCCAACAAATGGGAGTCCGACACCTCCTCCCATATAAAAGCTCAAAGGGAGGCATCCCAATACTGGAGTGATGGTTGTTATTGTATGAAAACTCAGCCAATGGCAGGTAGGAGTCCCAACTCCCACCGAACTCCATAACACATGCGCGTCGCATGTCTTCAAGTGTCTGAATCGTCCGCTCGCTCTGCCTGTCTGTCTGCGAGTGATATGTGGTGCTGAAATGTAGTCGGGTACCCAATTCCCCATTAAATTTCTTCTAGAACCTGTAAGTAAAATGTACATCACGATCTGACACTATCGATATTGGCACTCCATGTCGTGCGATCATCTCTCGAACGTAAACCTTGGCCAATTTTTCTGTAGAAGAGTTCTCACTTATAGCCAAAAAAAGTAAGCACTCTTTGTCAACCGATCTACAATCACCCATATCGCGTCGACACCCCTCGTATTCCTCGATAATTTGGTAATAAAATCCATGGATATATGTTCCCACTTCCATAAGGGAATCTCCAAAGGGTGTAATTGGCCATGGAGACGATGGTGCTCTGCCTTGACCTGACGATAGGTCAAACATCTCTCGACTACCCATGCCACATCTCTCTTCATACAGGGCCACCAATAATCCTTTTTCAAGTCCAAATACATCTTGGTGGCCCCAGAATGGATCGAGAATCTTGACCTATGGGGATCCTCCATCACAATCCATCGAGCTCCACCCACATATGGCACCCATACTCGCCTATGAAAAGTTGTAATCTCCCGACTATCTGTCTCAAACTTAGAAATCTGTCCAATCACCGCTCTCTCTCTTGTGGTTTTCTGGTCTCATGGCCACCGCTTGGGCCTCTCGGATGGTATCCAGGATGGGATTCATCACCGTCATCCTCATACACACATCTCTAATGGGAGCATTCACTGCTCTACGACTCAGGGTATCAGCTACCATATTAGCTTTTCCCGGATGATACAAAATCTCATAATCATAGTCTTTCACTACATCCAACCACCTCCTCTGTCTCATATTCAGTTTGGGCTGATCCATAAGGTATCTCAGGCTCTTATGGTACGTGTATATGGTACATCGGACACCATAAAGATAGTGGAGCCAAATCTTGAGGGCGAATACCACCACCCCCAACTCCAAATCATGGGTGGGATATCTCGTATTGTGAGGCTTCAGCTTCCCCAATGCATATGCTATCACATGCCCCCTCTGCATCAACACGGAACCCATTCCTAATATGGATGCATCACAGTAGACTACGAAGTCCTCTACTCCCTCCCGAAGGGCTGACACTGGAGTTTCGTATGATATCTGGCGAAGATTCTCAAATGATGCCTGCTGCTCAGGCCTCCAAGCAAATATAACACCATTCCTGGTCAATTTGGTGAGAGGAACATCAATCTTGGAGAAATCTCTGATAAACCTCCGATAGTAGCCCGCCGGACCCAGAAAACTCCTGATCTCGGATGGGGACCTAGGCACCTCCCACTGCATAATTGCCTCAATCTTGGCCTCTTGGCCGGGTTGACCAAAATCCCATTATGGTTAACGAGGTATCCTAAAAACTAGACCTCTCATAACCAGAAATCACACTTGGAGAATTTGGCATAAAGCCTCTCCATCCTCAACACCCCAAGAATCTCCCAAAGATGCTCCTCGTGTTGTTCCCTAGACCTCGAGTACATCAAACTATCATCGATGAACAGAATCACCGACCGATCCAACATGGGTTTACACACCTGGTTCATGAGGTCCATGAACATTTTCGGTGCATTGGTGATCCCGAAAGGCATCACCACAAACTCGTAATGCCCATAACAAGTCCAAAAGGTCATCTTTTGGATATCCTCCTCGAAGACCCTCATCTGATAATACCCAAATCGCAAATCAATCTTGAAAAACCAATATGCTCCCTACAACTGATCAAACAAACCATCGATCATCGGTAGTGGATAACGGTTCTTGACTGTCAACTTGTTCAACTCCCGGTAGTCGATACACATCCAGTGTGAATCATCATTTTTCTTGACAAAAAGGATTGGCACTCCCCACAGCAAGCTACTTGGTCTAATGAAACTCTTCCTCAACAGCTCCTGGAGTTGCGAGGAAACTCCTGCATATCGGGTGGCGCAAGGCGATATGGTACCTTGGCATAAGTGCTCCCCCCCCCCCCCCGAATCAGATCGATCTGGAACTCCACCTGTCTCTCAGGAGGCACACCCAACAATTCCTCGAGGAAAACATCCGGGAACTCATATACTACTGGAACATCAAAGATAGAAATTGGCCTCTCCGTGACAACCCGCGTATCCATTACATATGCTAAAAAGCCCATGCATCCCTGATGTAGACTTGCCCTGGTGACAGAGCAGAAAGCTTATCCCGATCTAGTTCTATCACCATAGACAATAAGTACTCCCCCACTAGGGCCTCGTATTGTCACCATTTGATGCTCGTAGTCAACCATGGCTCCAAACCGGCTCAACCAATCCATGCCTACTATGACACATACATCTCCAAGTGCTATCGGCACCAGATCTATCAGAAATTCAACACCGAAAATCTCTAAACACATCCCCGAAATACATCAGTGGCAAAAACTATATGCTCTTTGGCTAGAGAAACCCTCATTGGTCGATTCAAAGCCTCACATCTAACACTAACGCAACGACTAAAGGACAAAGACACGAAGGATCGACTAGTACCCAAGTCAAATAACAACAAGGCAAGCACAGAATTCACAAGAAAAGTACCTATATGAAATACAGTATAAGCATAAACAAATCTCAAAATAACATGAATGAGGAGATACGTACCAGTAACAACGTCAAGCGCTGCATGGACCTCCTCCGCAGTCAGCTAGAAGGCTCTCCCACGAGCTCTCGGAGCCTCGGCCTTCCCCGGCCGGCCATCAGTAACATGCAAAGCAGCAGGAGTAGAAGCATGGTCTGGTCCCTGAGTGAGTTGAGGACACTCAGCTTTTCGGTGGCCAGTCTGGTTGCAATGAAAACAACAGAAAATCCCTTAGGGCAATGCTTCTCCATTTGCCCCTCATTGCCGTATTTGTATCAAATCTCTACTCAGAAAGATCCCTCATGACTCTTACTGCACTTGCCACAAGTACGGACCTTCTAGCCTCCTGCTCTCGTATCATCAAGCTTAGCTCGCTTGGTCGCCGGTTACGACTGCTCTCGTATCATCAAGCCAATGTTTGATATGATGAGTTCGCCACGAACTCCCAAATATCTTGCCTCAAAATGCTCAAGTACCGACTCACACGTGCCTGCTCCATAGACACGTGCTCAGGGGAGAACAACGCCCTCTCATGAAACATCCTCATAATCTTTGTCATTATTCTATCTTCTTCTTGAGAGACAAAAACTCCTGGTGCAATCGTTCCCTATCTACCTGGGGAACGTACTGATATCGGAATAACTAGGTAAACCTCTCCCAAGTCACTGCAACATGGTCTATAGGAGAATAATCAGTCGTCACAAACTTCCACCAGTCCTTCGCTCACACGCGAAGCTGGTTCAATGCAAATCGAACCCTCAGGTTCTCAGGGCAAGAACAAGTATAGAAACATCCTTCGATATCATAAATCCATCTCATAGACCGAGACATGGGTCCCGTCAAACTCTGGTGGCTTCGTGTTACTGAACTCTCGAAACAACAACGAATCACCCTCTGTGGCCTCGCAGTTGCAAGGGCTGCGACAGTAGCAGCCTCAGTAACAGTAGCATAATGCTCATCAAAAGTCTCAATCAACATGGTCTTAATAGACCAGAACATCTCTGGAATGGCCAACCTGATAGCTACAACCGCCTCCTCAGTAATGATCCTACGAATCTCCTCATCACTAGTACTCCCCCCTCGGGTTGTTGCGGGTAATCACCATAGTCTCTTTGAAACACAAACACATAAATCATCAGGTATTGGCTAAAGCTCACTCACAATTACCCACCCCTACATGCTTCTTAGTATCCTAAGGTTCCTACTTGGGTCGCGTACAGATTCGGTGCTTTCAGTAGTATAGGCCCAATACTATCTTCCACACCAACCTGTAGTTGTCCCAATTCCTCCTCCTAGGATCCTAATTGACAAGTACTTTATCCCTCACTTATATCAAACTACTCTCTCAGTAGATTCCTTAAATGAACATCTAGGTATCCCTCCTAGATTACTCTTTGACTCAAAACTATCTCTCAAAGATTTTATGCCATGTACCCCTACTCAACACACACACATAGAGCAAATAGCATATAATGTCAATTAATAGCACCCTCCTAGGCTAAGGCATCATGAATCAGGCAACTCTAGCTCTAAATTCCTGAAACACCTAGCCTACCATCTAACATACAACTCTAATATCTCATAAGTATCTCATCTCATAATATAAACAAGTAAGGGTATTTTAGGAAATCATTGTTTGGGCACTGGCTGATTGTACACATTGCTTTATCTCATTTCCTCTTAAAATCTTTTGCTCGTTTAGAAAATCATTTCTTTTTAGAAAAATTCCTCAAATCCTGAGTTTGAGTCCAGACATACCTGAGGGTACATCTGAATCCCTCAAACCAAGGCTCTGATACCAACTTGTAACACTCTAAATTTTCAAATAAAATTTTCATTTTTAATTCCACACAAAACCAGTTTAGCGTCTCTCAAGAAGAAGCTAGAAATGACCATAAACTCTCTAATGGAGAGATCTAACAAACAAGTGATCAAGGTAATGGTTTTTTACCTTCAAATGGCTGCTACAACTGAATGGATGCCAGATCTATAGACTCCTTCTTGTTCCAAGCTCTTCAATCTTCAAGGAATGCACCAAAACACACACCTTTAGCCTTACACACTCTCAAAATGTAAGGCAACTCGATTAGGGTTTGTCTCTGGGTGATAAGGTGATGAGGAAGGCGGGGTAATGGACTTAAGGTCCTTCAAATAGGGTGCAAACCCAAAAATTTAGGGTTTTCACACTCAACTCCAACTCGTCGAGTTGAGTCCTCCAACTCGCCGAGTTGGTTCTAAAATCAGGCGGCCAATCTCAGTCTCTACTTGACGAGTTGAGGCCTCCAACTCGTCAATTTTTCCTATCGACATGAATATAAAACAATTTAAATTTATACCTGGGATTCGGGATGTTACATGATTATTCCCCAAGGGTTCGACATTTTGACGCATTGATGATATGTCGAAGGGATGTCCTTCATATCATGTATCCAATATCTGCTTAAAATAATGTTATATTAAAGTTTACAAATCAACTACACAATAACATTGCATGAATTTATTACCTCGATGTAGATTGGTAGTTTATTTTCTTAGATGGTGTTTTTGGTTTCGCTGTTGAATCCCACCAATGCTAAAGATCTTTTGACGATCTCAGACTTTGGGATATCCATTTCAAAGTGTTGAACAAAATGATATGAATTGAACTTTCACCATCTATCAGGATTCTTCTAACAAAGTGGTTGGCAACATATAGAGTTATTATCAATGTATCATGATGAGCATCAGTGACATCTTCCCTATCATCTACATTAAATGATATTTCATTCTAATATATTAGGAAAGAATTCTTATTTGGTTTCATTTCCTTTTCCTTCTTGGATTCTCTAGCATGTATTTTAGTTAATGAATAAGATATACTACATATTTCAAATCCTCCTAACATAAATTTATCACCTTTGCATCTAGGGGTAGATATGTTATTCTTTCTGGGGTCTTGTCAAGATTTTGCTCCATGTTCTTGGACTTGTCTTTCTTCTTGTCTAAAATATATTTCAAGTGTCCTTTGCTTAGTTAATAACTGGTTTCTTTCCTTAAAGCGATGTAATATTCAGTGGCATGGTTGAAATCCTCATGATATACACATCATTTGGATATGTCTTTCTAGAAGGATACTTTTCAATTTTATTGGGTCATCTTCTAACGTCCAAAATTTCAAATCGAAATTTTCATTTTTAAAATGGAGGAAAACATACCATTAAATCATAAAAAGGTAACACTCAGTTATTTGATAACATCAATTTGAGTAATAAATTCATAAGTGCGGAAAATCTCAAAATCATAAAAACATATGTGATACAATCACATCATGCTCTTCCCGTATTGCCAAAAAGACCTACAACATTTAAACTTAAAACGGTAAGACAAAGTTTAGTGAGTTTCCCAAGATAGCACATATCAATGGGCCTCGTCCTAGGGGTATATTTAAACCAATGTGTATGTTATGGTCCACCCATAGTCATACAATCACTTTCGTTGCTACATCCCCATTGTAGTCTTTCCTAATATGGTTTCCTATAGTCTTTTATACATTTGCTATGCCCCTATGGTATTTCGTACAGTTGATATGGTCCCTATAAAGTTTTTCATATAGTTTCTATGCCCCCTTCCAGTATTTTGTACAGTGTCTTTCATGCAAAATTCACAAAGATAATCTAACATACCATGACACCTAATGTCCTACATAGTATAGTGAGAAGACTCACCTAAGCTAAACAACAGAAGCTCAATAGCAACCTCAACAATAGAGCAACTATCTAGAGCTATCTAATGCAAAACAAGACTAGTCCTCATTCAAATACTCAATTCTACCAAAGTTTGACCAAAATTCAAACTATTCAAAAGTCAACGCCCAATGATCAAAGTCAACGGTTGACCCACCGTGTCATGGGAGTATGTAACACCCACAGATTTGGGCTAGTCAATTTAGAGATGATAAGCATCAAAAATGACTTTTTGATAGAGGATTATTTGGAATAAATAATCTTAACTAAGTTTTAGTATATGTCACAAGGTTTCCGTACATATAAAGAACTCCGAAATCCGAGTTATAACGAAGAAGTTATGATATGTCGAAGTTTCGCGACAAAACCGACACAACACCAGGAATTGTAAAAAGTGAGTTTATGATAAATTACTTTTTAGCTTTAGTGATCTAAAATAAAGTTGTATAGTACGTCTCCACCTAAGCATGGATATAAAGAATGTTAAATACGGAGTTCGTATGCAAAAGTTATGGCCATATGAAGATGTAGCAATCTAAGGGCATGACACGTTGTAGAAACCCTAACCAGCCTCAATTCCAAGACATGGAAATAAGGTCCACGATGCGGAATTGTTCAAAGACACTAATCAAGGCTAGAAAATGCATGCTAAGTCTACGGGAGTGATGTGTTAAGACTCCACGATGTGGACATCAAATCCACGACGTGCAGAAGTCATTCGGACACATTTCAAAGCTAGAACGCAGATGGCAAGCCTACGATGTGATTCAGCCATTCACCACGACGTGGGTATGTCTTAGGCACCCTATAAATAGCAAGTTCATCCCTTGCTCTTCTTACACCAATTCCTCTCTCTCCCTCTCTCTCTCTCTCTCTCTTTCTCTCTCTCTCTCTCTCTCTCTATATATATATATATATATATATATATATATATCATTTGTTGAGGCCGTTTCGCGTTCCGAGCCCGACAATCACGAACCGCTGATTGTTTCTTGTTAGATTCTCAACTCACGCTACTAATGTGAGTGCATATTTACTTTCATCTTACACACAGATATGAAATATTTTATATAAACTACGTTCTATGTGTGCATATTATCTGTATACTTGCTATCTATGCTGGATGAACGATTTTATACATGTATTAAATGATTTAAATTGTATATCTATTTTATGTCTACGAATATGTTGGGTAGAACATGAGTAGATAAATAATGAAGGATGAAAGATGATATAGATAAATATTGGCAGCTGCGCCATAACCCGTAGGTGTTTTTGACTTACGTGCTCACCATTTGTAATCTAAATATCCTGGCAGCTGCGCCTAATGGAGAATATTGGCAGTTGTGCCTAATAGATACAATATAATCCTGGCAGTTGCGCCTAATGGATAATATTGACAGTTGTACCTAATAGATAACATTGGCAGCTGTGGCAAAGGCAACGATGGACTTCGTGCTTATTCTTTAGGAGAATCCTTTGGAATGAAAAAATAAATGATAAATGATTCTTTGGGTAGGTCCTTATGAAATAAAGAAGATAATGGGAATGGATAATTGGGTTGATTGTTTGATGATTAAATATAATAATTATATTGTTGTAGGTTGAAAACCTTATGTACTCACCAGGTTTCCCAACCTGACACGCTCATTTTATTTGTATCACAGGTATCGATACGAGACTACTTTACACTAAGAGATTAAAGGAGATGTAGATCACTAGTGTAAATAAATGTAAGGTCTGTTTATGCTTATGTTTCAGTATTGACGATGACATCCCAAAGTTTTAATATGGAAAAAATACATTTCTTTGGAAATGCTTTGATAATATATTTATCATGTTTTTCTGGGAAAAAAATTCCGCAATATATTTCTTTATAAATATACTATAATTTTCAAATAAAGCATAAACAAATCGGTCTTTTTTGACCGTGAAAATGGGGATGTCTCCGTTGGTATCAGAGCATTAGTTTAAGTGAACTAGGAATATCTAGGATTTCTAGACTTAAACTTAGAATGCTAAGCGATAATTGTGAGATGAGTGTCTGCTACATTTAGGAAGTATGCCTGAATAGACACGAGCACTAGCTTATTTTAGGAAATATGTCTAAATTGCTATTATGTGCTAAATGATTTATGTTATAGCTATAAAGATGCATTATATGCTATTATTTGATTGGATCTATGGTCTGTTGCCGACCGGATCTAAAAAATTTATATGTTCATATTTCTAAATGTTTAATTATGATATTAGAACTGGCATGTAACTTTTTGGAGTGATAATGATATTTATACATCTATCGTAAATAAAGCCTTCCTATCTAAATTCTCGTCACTACACACCGAACATTTGATTTTGTGTATAGATCGAAATGGCAAGAACCCGAAGTGGAGTCGGAAATGCCAATGTAAATAGCAATCAGCAGCCTCAACCCCAAGTGATTGAGCAAGTGCCTATAGTAGCAGCTGCACCTGAGCAAATCACAATGGCTGGAGTACAAGCGATGATTCGGGCTATGATGGCCGAACAGAGGGAAGAGATGAGGCAGATGTTGTTGAAAAATAGGTATGAACCTACGATACCTGTTGAACAACCAGAATTGAATGACGAATAGTCGGAGGAAGGGAAATACAGTATGACTGTTGGTCATGCTAAACCACTTGTGGTTAGGAGGAATAACCAAGAGGATGGATTCATGTGACAACCCGAAGTTTATTCCATTGCCGTAACCCATTTTGTTCATAAAAACTCGTCTTTTGTGAATTGTTAGGATTTCGTTTTTGGATTAAGTCAATTAATTTAAGACTTTTATTATGACCTCGTAAGTATCTAAACCCATTAGAAACACATGAAAACATCCCAAATTAGTAATTGGAAAATTTTTAGTTTAGACCACGTCGGGTTATGACAACTTAATCGGGTGCGACTAAAAGTCTCGCTTAACATCAGTATCGGGTAAAATTCCACTGTGCCCCAAACTTTAACCATATATAAAGTTGATTGAGCCTCATTTGAAGCCTTTTCCACTCTCTCTCTACTCTCTCTCCTCAATCCAAGTTCTAGGTCCAAAAATCATCAAATTCAAGCCCCAAATCTTCAAGGTAACAATCCTAACTCATAGTATAACATCTTTAACCTTCAAATTTGTGTTTAATCTATGAAATAGGGCCATTATCATGAGTTTACAGCCCTAGAACAGTCCTAGGCCGTGAACTCACATAAAATACGTTTTTGAGCCCAAAAACCCTCCCAAATCACTTATAGAGCTTGGATTCGACTTAAGGACTCATTGGAATGGACTTGGAACACCTTGAACTCACACATTTGAGGAGTAAACATGAGTTTACTACCCAAGAACATGCTTGGGTCGTAAACTCCATATCATGGGCAGTAAACTCAATTTAAAGTGTTAAGATGCCACTTAAACACCTCCTAAGCCTTGAACTAATAACTAGAAGCAACCACAAACGAATTAGAAGCCTTAAACTTGATGAAAACAACTCCTTTAGGAGTTCACGGCCGTAAACCCCCCAAGAATGGGTTCCTGCACCGTAAACTCCTATATCTTGGTCAAAATGTGCCCTAACTTCACCCCATGACTTGTAAAATGAGTTTAAATCACATGTGATTAATCTAGGGCCACCAAAACATGAAAGGAAAGAGTACTTAGGAGCTTACGGATGTAAACTCCTAGTTCACGACCATAAACTACATTAAATGGTCCTTTTGGTGGTTTAACCATTCCCTATACACTAGATTTGATCTTAGCAATATTCCCCAAGTGATATTTGACCCTTAAGCACCTTAAAACCCATCAGCCATGAGTTCAAGGCCTTGAACTAATGTGGACATGGTCTTAGGGCTGAAAACTCTCTTATGAGTTTACTCTTGAAAAGCAAACTCCATATCTATGCCCTATACGTCCGTAAATGTCACCCGGGTCACCCCAAACACTTGATTTAAGGTGTTTTCGCGTCTTGGAGTGTATAATCACATCTAATTAGTAGATCAAGGTCTAATTAGATACATATATGTATCTTTCCATATTACATATGAAACTCACGCGTTATCAAGCCCCGAACCGACACATAGCATCCAAACCGATACGTTTTCTCATTTGGTGAGTTCATACCCCTACCCTTTTTTAATGTTTTCAGGGGGGGGGGGGGAATACAAGAAAAAGTACAAGGAGATCTTGTACTCAAACTTATGATTTCATTTGAACTGTTTCATATTTCGTATGCTTTTAACACTAGAAAACTATATTAACCAATCGTTCAACTTGCAGAGTAAACCGTCATATTATTTGTGAAACTCGTTTTAAAATGTTATATTTTATATTTCACAAATGAATTTCCATATCATTATTGTTAAAGGCATGAATCTTAAAACTCATTTTAAAATGTTATATTTTATATTTCACAAATGAATTTCCATACCATTATTGTTAAAGGCATGAATCTTAAAACTTTAAAACGATATTGATATCTCTCCCCGTAGATACGAGAGTGTAGGACTAATAACATTAAACTTAGAACTTTACCACTCCCCGTAGATTCGAGAGTGAAGGAATAATAACATTAAACTTAGAACTTTACCACTCCCCGTAGATTCGAGAGTGAAGGAATAATAACATTAAACTTAGAACCTTACCACTCCCCCTAGTTACAAGAGTGGAGGAATAGTGATATTGAACTTAGAACTTTAGACAAGTCCTTGATAACACTCCCCCAAGTTACGAGAGTGAAGGACTAATTAAACAGAATTTTCCAGTTTTATTATCTTTTAATTCATTAATCTTAAGATTGGAGACACATCCTTGTAACACTCCCCCTAGTTACGAGAGTGTAGGACTACCCCCGTAACCAGAATCTCTTGGAGGGAGAACGTGACTTGAGTGTATAGATCTATACGGGATTGACAACCCCGCACCTGGCTGCTAGCTATAGTCGAACCGAAAGGTTCAAGGGTGATAAAAGGCATAGAAGATACTGGCCCCTGTTTCGAGCCTTATCCAGTCTATAGTATGGTTATGGAACTCGCAACTTAGATTATGAATACTTTTATACTTGCTTATTAGTTTTATATACGTGTTAAAACTAATGTACTTTTCAAGGATAAACAGGTTTTCAGGAAACATCACACGAACACATAAAGTATGGTAGATACTTGTACATTACTTTCTGAACTGATAACTAAACTTAACTTTTAGGAAAATAATGGGTTTTCCTTGGATAACAAACTGTACATAACCGGATCGTAAAACAAATGGATAACTAAACTTTACTTATAAGAAAATATGGGATTTTCTTGGATAAAAAACTTTTTCGGAAAACCAAAGGAAACTTGTACATTTTCAGAAAACAAACCTCTTATGAACTCACCAACTTTGTGCTGATTTTTAAACTGCTTGTATTCTCAGGTCCACATTAGACAGGTACACAGTGATCTTTTGGAAAAGTCAGAGCGTACAGAAGACTCATGTTTACTTTTGTTCATATGATATATATGTATGACTTTTGTAACACTTTGTTTTCAAACAAATGTAATTATTCATATGTAATGTAATGTTTTGTGTTTACTATGCTTACTATTTACATTGGTTGCGATACTTCATGATGTCACCTCCACCCCAGGATGTTTCCGCCTTCGGTTTCGGGGTGTGACAATTCAAGAGAAACGGATGCAAGTACAAATACTTTACGACTTGCAAGCCGTCAACTTTCACTGGAATGGAGGATCCCATCGGAGTAATGGATTGGATCTCAGAGATGGAATTATCCTTCATGACATGTGGTTGCAAAGGCAAGCTACAAACCACATTTGCAGTGCATCAGTTTAGAGGTGGTGTTGTTCGCTGGTGGAACACTATGGGGAAGACCATAAGCCCCAATGAGCCCCTGCAACTAACTTGGGCAGAGTTCTTAGTGCACTTTAAGCGCAAGTACTGCTCGGCCTAAAATGTGCTTGAGCTAGAAAACCAATTCCTGACATTGAAGAAGGAAAGCATGTCCATCAATGAATACACCAGTAACTTCACAGACAAAATGGAGTTTTCTTTGAGTATTGTCCCAGACGAGTTGATGAAAATCGATAGGTATACAAAGGGACTTCCATGGGAGTACGTGGTGCCAGTACGTCAAGCACCTACTCTGGAGGCAGCTATCTAGGCTTCCAAGTCTGTTGAGGAGATGATCAAGGGAAGAGCCGCCAACAAGGTTGAAGTTGGCGAGAAAATGAAGTTTGAAAGATCTTCAAGGTCCAACAAGAAGAGGAAATTCTCGTAGTCTGGTTTGAATAAGTTCGAAGGAGGAGGAGGTGAAGCAAGATGGTGCAATAAGTGTAAGACGAAACACTTTGGAAAATGTGGCGAGGAGGTGACATGTTTCAAGTGTGGAAAGTTTAGGCATTACACCAATGAGTGTACATTCAATAAAAGGGTTGTGTTATGAATGTAATGAAGAAGGGCACTTCAAGCAAGACTACCCAAAGAGGGAAGGAGCTACAAAACCAAATGCACCACCAAGGCCAAAGGCAACAGTATTCCAGATGATCCTCGACGAAGCAGGTGACAATGCAAGAGATCAGGAGTGAGGATCTATATGTACTAAGATTAGGATAAGAAGAAGCCATACAAATAGAATCATGTGATGTAGTGTTTTATAAGAGGCCTAGTGTAAGGCGAACTTGAACATCCATGTAATCGTTTCAAGAAATAATATAAACCTTAGTTATGTTATTCGATGTGTTAAATAACTATGTGAAATTCTTGTATGGTGACTTGGAAAAATGCGAGACAATACTTGGAACTAGTA
The DNA here is from genome assembly GCF_052625555.1 of Lactuca saligna. Taxonomy (NCBI): domain Eukaryota; kingdom Viridiplantae; phylum Streptophyta; class Magnoliopsida; order Asterales; family Asteraceae; genus Lactuca; species Lactuca saligna. The sequence goes on along the minus strand of NC_136424.1, from coordinate 99,479,743 downwards.
TGAGTAGGTGTGAAAGGTTGTAGAGGCCTATACTACCAGAAGCACAACACTCACACTTGGATCAGGGATAGTCACACGGTTACCAAGAAGCTAGTAATTGATTCCGTTTTGTTCAAGTATGTCGTTACCATCGTTTTGGTAATGACTAAAAATATTGTTGTTATTCCGACCCTAGTGGTCATATCATATTGAGTCCGACTAAGATATGTATTCTACGTGGTTCAGAGAACCAAGTTCGATGTAGCATCCGAATTAATCCAGAAGATTGAAGTGAAATTTAATCGAAGCGATCAATAGAAGTATCGCGACCATTGTTTAAGTAAGAAGCCTATAGACGGAAATGATACATGCTAAAATGTGATTATATCACATTAGAACATGAATGAAGGTATATTCCATTATGGAATTTGACTCTAAGAGATCTGAGTCTAAGCATTGCATCATACGATGAGAGGTCATTAGAACATGACCCATCGGGCTGTTATGATATATGAAGGAAATAACTTATCTTAACCCTTTTAAGAAAAAGAAGAAGAAGTAGTGTTCAATAAGGATTGATATTGTAACTCGAAGGTTACGATTGAAAGTCCAACGCGAGATAGAGAGCGGGTGCAAGATTGAGCATTTCCTGCAGTCAATAAGTCCAAGAGTTAGATACTCATTCAAAGGAACATAAGGTCCACGATGTGGAATTGGTCAAGGACACTAATCGAGGCTAGAAAACATGTTCTAAGTCTACGGGAGTGATGTGTTAAGCCTCCACGGTGTGGACATCAAATCCACGACGTGGAAAAGTCATTCGGACACCTTTCAAAGCTAGAACGCCGATGGCAAGCCTTCAAAGTGATTCAGCCATTCGCCACAATGTGTACATGTCTTGGGCACCCTATAAATAGCAAGTTCACCCCTTTATCTTCTTACACCAATTCCTTTCTTTCTCTCTCTCTCTCTCTCTCTCTCTCTCTCTCCCTCTCTCTCTCTCCTTCGCTCTCTTATTTGTTGAGGCTGTTTCGCGTTCCGAGCCCAACGATCACGAACCGTCGACTATTTCTAGTTAGATTCTCAACTCACGCTACTAATGTGAGTGCATATTTACTTTCATCTTACACATATATATGAAGTATTCTATATAAACTACATGCTATGTGTGCATATTATATGTATACTTGTTATCTATGTTGGATGAACGATTTTATATATGTTTTAAATGATTTAAACTGTATATGTATTTTATGTCTACGAATATGTTGGGTAGAACATGGTGTAACAACCCGAAGTTTTCTATCGTCGAAAACTTGTTCTACCCGTGAAATTTCGCCGTTAGTCAATTCGTTTCGTTCTCATTTTGGGTTAAACTAATTAAAACGTATATGTTTATTATAATTTAATGAGTGTCCAAATCCCTTAGGAACTCATGAAATTAACCCAAAAGTATTCATTTCAAAAAGTTAGAAACACTCCCGCCGGATGACGGTAACTTAATCGGGTGCGACCAAAAGCCCCGCTTAATGCCGGTATCGGGTAGAATTCCACCGTGTCCAAGTTTTAGGACCTATATAAACATGTTTGAGCATTCATTTGAAGCTTTTTCTTCCTCTATCTACTCTCTGTCTAACCTCTCTCCTAAATCCAAAGTTTAAGGGTCCAAAACTCAATTTTAAGGCCTCAAATCCCTAAGGTACCTTCCAAACCTTAATGTATAGCATATTTGGCTTCCAAATTAGGGGTTTAATCATGAAATAAGGCCTTGTAGAAGAGTTTACGGCCCAGAAACATGCTTAGGCCGTAAACTCATAATAAGTGGGTTTTTAAGCCCTAAAACCCCTCCTAAGCAATTTTGGACTTTAGATATGGCTTAATGGTTTCATGAAATGGACAAATAACATTTAAAACTTGGATTTTGAGACATTTGAAGGAGTTTACGGCCAAGGCACAAGCTTGGGCCGTAAACTCATATTTATGGGGTTTTCTTGACCTTAAACCCTTCCAAATCACTAATATGGCTTAGATATGAATTATAGAATATTGGTATTAGCATTTGGACACTTGAAACATAAATTTTGAGGGATTATTGTGAGTTTACGGCCAAGGCTTGTGCTTGGGCCGTAAACTCCATGAAACATGGTGCAAATCCATTTCTAAGGTGTTAGAAAGCCATCCAACACCACCAAAAGCCTTGGAATAAATCAGAGGACCAACCAAAAATAGTTTAAGGGCCTTAAACACATCAAAACCCTTTCATTTAAGAGTTTACGGCCATAGCATGTGTTCCATGGCCGTAAACTCCAAAAAGTGTGTCATAATGTGTCCCAAATTCACTTCAAGGCTTTAAGGGAATTTTAGAAGCTCTTACATGCAAGTTTTTAGCCTTAAAACATATGGATTTACTCTCTAAGAGAGTTTACAGCCATGAGAGGGGTCTCATTGGCCGTAAACTCCAAAAATCCCTTCAAAACTTCAAATAAATGCATGTAAAGCCTTGAAACAATTTTAGCAATCACATGTGATTAGTTTGGAATCCAAAAACACAACTTTTGATGGGTTTATAGGAGTTTACGGCCATGAGACCATGCTAGGACGTAAACTCCCTAAAATGTGTCATTTTGGTGTTTAAAATTTATTCCAAACTCTTAAACCAAATCTAGAAATTGTTCCCTAAGTGTTTGAACTACGAATTGCACCATAAACCACCCACCATGAGTTTACGGCCGTAAACTCATGGGGAATGGGTGTTTAGGCCGTAAACACCATTTAGAAGTTTACTCTTGGGAGTAAACTCATTTCCTAAGTCCCTCGCATCATTACATGTCCTTAAACGCCACCCGGGTCCCTCCAAACACTTGTATCGGGGTGTTTTCGCGACTAGAAGCAATTGTCCCTATCAAATAATCAATCTAGGTCCTAATTAGATACAAATGTGTATCTTTACATTATACTTAGGAACCTCGTGTGTTTACAAGCCCCAGATCAACTCTTAGCATCCAAACCGTCACCGGTGAGTTTATACCCCTACCCTTTTTCAACTGTTTTCACTGTTTTCAGGGGGGGGGGGGGAATACAAGCAAAAGTACAAGGAAATTTTGTACTCAAATTTATTGTTTTCAGTTTAATCGTTTTCATTTCGTATGTTCTAATATGAGTAACTGTGTTCATCAAATAGTTCGAATTACGAATTTAGCTTTCAAACTAATCATAGATTTATTGATAAAATGTTCTAATCTAAACTATGTTTCATAATCCACGAATAATTTATACTAATTTCCAATTATAACTAATTACGAATACCAATACGAAGACGAAACTATAACTACGAATAGAACGAATACGAACTTATAATTAGGAACAGAACGAATAACGAAACTACAACTAGAAACAGAATGAATAACACATCTATAACTAGGAACAGAATGGATAACAAAACTATTATTAGGAACAGAACGAATACGAATACGACTGCGAATACGAATACGACTGCGAATAGTAATAGGAGTAGGAATAGGGAAAACGAATACGACTGTGAATACGAATACGAATACGAATAGTAATAGGAGTAGGAATAGGGAAACGAATACAATAACGAATACAGATACGAATACGAATAAGTACAAGAATATGTTTAAGAATAAGAACACGAATATAAAGATATGTATCTAAGAAATATTCCGAGATAATACCATTAGGATATCAAAATACCTAGTTAATACAATAGGTACGAAAGGAAATAAATCAGTATATCTAAATTCAATAACTAAAATTACTTTTAGGAAAGTACGGGACTTTCCTAGGGAAACGTTACACAACTAAAAAGTAGTAATAAACCAGATAACTATATATCTTTCACAATTAGTAATATACCTTCAGGAAAGTATGGGACTTTCCTGGGATCATAGTTAAACATAACCATAATCGTGTAACCTAACAATCAACCAACCTTCTCTCTTAAGAAAATATGGGATTTTCTTGGATAACAACTTTTCGGTAAACTAAAGGAAACTCGTACATTTTCACAAAGCAAACATCTTATGAACTCACCAGCTTTATGTTGATTTTCAAACTGCTTGTATTCTCAGGTCAACATTAGACAGGTACCTAGTGAATCTTTTGGAGAAGACGGAGCGTACAGAAGACTCGTCTCTACTTCTGTTCATATGATATATGTATAACACTTGTAACACTTTACTTTTGAACAAATGTAAATTCGAATATGTATTGTAATGGTTGTTTACTTTGCTTACTATGTACATTGGATTTGATACTCAACTTGGAGTCAACCCCGGAAACGTTTCCGCCTTTGGTTTTCGGGGTGTGACAGATTGGTATCAGAGCCCTTGTTTATAGTGAATGGAGTATACCAAACCTTACATGGTATAAAACTATAAACACAAAAGGGCCTCAGTGCTCTGAATTAAAAGTATCTTCAAAAACTATAAGTATTTTCAAAAGTATACAAGTATACCCGACAGTCAAAATCCATAACTACAAGTAGAACAAAACATAAGTAAATGGGTGTTGTACGTTGCGATTAAAACTGGGCAGTTATGTAGTCGTGTCTAGGATCAATATAGCCTGGCCAACTATATTCATTCGAGACACGGCCAACATGTGCTTGGGAGTGACTGTGATGTACGGCATGCCTAAAACTTACCCAATACCCAAATAATGAGTCGTCGCTGCAGCGAATCATGTAATACTATGGGAGTATTTCTCGATCCAAATCCGTTATAAAATTCCTCATCCCAGCGTTACTCCTTAATCATTCCTTTAGCGATAATTTATCTGTTTGATAACTCCTTCCTGCTTTATCGCTTGATAGAATTCTATGTATGCCATAAAGAGATATCCTTTGTATCATATCTCTTGATTCAATTCAGAGGGCTTATCATCCTCTCTTCCTGATCTTATTAGATCAAGATGCCTCCAAGAAAGAGACCCAGCTCGCAGAACAACAACAACAACCCTCCTCAAACACCACCTTCTCTTCAAATCGACATGGCAACCCTTCAGTCAGTTTTAACTGCAGCATTTTCAGCAGCCATGTCGCAAATGAATCCCGGTAGTTCGGGAGGTGGTCCCCAAACTCAAAACCAGGAAAATAGCCAGGGACACCGAAAGGAGTGTTCCTATAAAGACTTTATGCATGCGAAACCTACATTCTTCGATGGCACAGGAGGTGTCATTGCTCTAACTCGATGGTTAGAAAGGATCGAATCTATCTTCGAGATCTGTGCTTGTTCAGAATCCGACAAAGTGAAGTTTGCCGCTTGCACTCTCACCAACAAAGCCCTGACTTGGTGGAACAGCCGAGTCAAATCTCTAACTCTACCTGTAGCCAATGCTATGGGTTAGGAAGTTATGAAGGAACTTCTACACGCAGAGTATTGCCCTCGGGGTGAAATCCAGAAGTTGGAGCATGAACTTTGGAATCTGAAGATGAAAGGTTCCGATATCGCCACCTACACATCTAGGTTTGACGACTTAGCGCTTCTTTGTCAAAGGGATGGTTACCCCTGAAAGTAAGAAGATTGAGAGGTTTATTTGGGGATTAACCCAGCCAACCATAGGGAACGTCTTAGCTGCGAGGCGGGATACATACGACAGCGCCAAATGCCTAGCGCAAATCTTGATTAACCATAGTGAGGACATAGAGGAAGCAGCCACTACTCCTGAGCCGATGGAAAGAAGTGGTGAGAAAAGAAAGTACTGGGAGGCGGGGGATAAATATCAGCCTTCCCAAGAGTTTTCGAAGATACAAAAAATGGTGACAGTCCACGCTGCCACTACCCTTGTTGTTGTACCCGTCATCGGTTCCTCAGCTCAAGCACCTATTACCGGATATGTTGGTGTTCTCCCGTGGTGTAACCAGTGCAGTTACCACCACTATATCCCCGGTCCCTGTCGTATAAAACTTTGCAAAAATTGTGGCCAAGAGGGTCACCTTGCGCGGAATTGTAGAACACCAACAAATCAAGCTCCCGGAGCGGGCATCAGTCAGGTCTGTTATGGTTGCGGAAGGGTCGGGCATTATAAGAGAAACTGCCCCAATGCAGCAACAGATGGCAACTCTGGAAGAGTCCTAGCTATAGGACAAGGTGAGACAGCCACCGATCCCACAGTTGCCCCAGGTATATTCCTTTTCGACAACCCTTCTACTTGCAATTCTTTTCGATTCTAATCCAGAAACATAAACTGTTATCTGTTCATTCGAATCTCTCCATAAACGTAGAACTTTTCGAAATCCTCATTAGGATTGATCCCGCAACATACAAACTTCAATTAACCTCGAAACTTAGAAACATTCCTATGGTACTTCACGTCTCGGTCTTTTAGAAATATCAACCCAACGAAACCAAGACACGTCCTGAAAGTGAGGGTTCACTGGAATATCAAGCGGAGACCCGATTCCACTTGGAAGCGTAGAAACCCGAAGCAGTAGAATCATCCTCGATTCTCTTTTCAACTTGCAAATTGAGTTCGAATCTTTGAATTTCGGGACGAAATTCCCTCTAACGGGGGGATAATGTAACAACCCGAAGTTTTCTATCGTCGAAAACTTGTTCTACCCGTGAAATTTCGCCGTTAGTCAATTCGTTTCGTTCTCATTTTGGGTTACACTAATTAAAACTTATATGTTTATTATAATTTAATGAGTGTCCAAATCCCTTAGGAACTCATGAAATTAACCCAAAAGTATTCATTTCAAAAAGTTAGAAACACTCCCGCCAGGTGACGGTAACTTAATCGGGTGCGACCAAAAGCCCTGTTTAACGCCGGTATCGGGTAGAATTCCACCATGTCCAAGTTTTAGGACCTATATAAACTTGTTTAAGAACTCATTTGAAGCTTTTTCTTCCTCTCTCTACTCTCTCTCTAACCTCTCTCCTAAATCCAAAGTTTAAGGGTCCAAAACTCAATCTTAAGGCCTCAAATCCCGAAGGTACCTTCCACACCTTAATGTATAGCATATTTGGCTTCCAAATTAGGGGTTTAATCATGAAATAAGGCCTTGTAGATGAGTTTACGGCCCAAAAACATGCTTAGGCCGTAAACTCATAACAAGTGGGTTTTTAAGCCCTAAAACCCCTCCTAAGCAATTTTGGACTTTAGATATGGATTAATGGTTTCATGAAATGGACAAATAACATTTAAAACTTGGATTTTGAGACATTTGAAGGAGTTTACGGCCAAGGCACAAGCTTGGGCCGTAAAATCATATTTATGGGGTTTTCTTGACCTTAAACCCTTCCAAATCACTAATATGGCTTAGATATGAATTATAGAATATTGGTATTAGCATTTGGACACTTGAAACATAAATTTTGAGGGATTATTGTGAGTTTATGGCCAAGGCTTGTGCTTGGGCCGTAAACTCCATGAAACATGGTGCAAATCCATTTCTAAGGTGTTAGAAAGCCATCCAACACCACCAAAAGCCTTGGAATAAATCAAAGGACCAACCAAAAATAGTTTAAGGGCCTTAAACACATCAAAACCCTTTCATTTAAGAGTTTACGGCCATAGCATGTGTTCCATGGCCGTAAACTCCAAAAAGTGTGTCATAATGTGTCCCAAATTCACTTCAAGGCTTTAAGGGAATTTTAGAAGCTCTTACATGCAAGTTTTTAGCCTTAAAACATATGGATTTACTCTCTAAGAGAGTTTACAGCCATGAGAGGGGTCTCATTGGCTGTAAACTCCAAAAATCCCTTCAAAACTTCAAATAAATGCATGTAAAGCCTTGAAACAATTTTAGCAATCACATGTGATTATTTTGGAATCCAAAAACACAACTTTTCATGGGTTTATAGGAGTTTACGGCCCTGAGACCATGCTAGGCCATAAACTCCCTAAAATGTGTCATTTTGGTGTTTAAAATTTATTCCAAACTCTTAAACCAAATCTAGAAATTGTCCCCTAAGTGTTTGAACTACAAATTGCACCATAAACCACCCACCATGAGTTTACGGCCGTAAACTCATGGGGAATGGGTGTTTAGGCCGCAAACACCATTTAGAAGTTTACTCTTGGGGAGTAAACTCATTTCCTAAGTCCCTCGCATCATTACATGTCCTTAAACGCCACCTGGGTCCCTCCAAACACTTGTATCGGGGTGTTTTCGCGACTAGAAGCAATTGTCCCTATCAAATAATCAATCTAGGTCCTAATTAGATACAAATGTGTATCTTTACATTATACTTAGGAACCTCGTGTGTTTACAAGCCCCAGATCAACTCTTAGCATCCAAACCGTCACCGGTGAGTTCATACCCCTACCCTTTTTCAACTGTTTTCACTGTTTTCAGGGGGGGGGGGGGGAATACAAGCAAAAGTACAAGGAAATTTTGTACTCAAATTTATTGTTTTCAGTTTAATCGTTTTCATTCCGTATGTTCTAATATGAGTAACTGTGTTCATCAAATAGTTCGAATTACGAATTTAGCTTTCAAACTAATCATAGATTTCTTGATAAAATGTTCTAATCTAAACTATGTTTCATAATCCACGAATAATTTATACTAATTTCCAATTATAACTAATTACGAATACCAATACGAAGACGAAACTATAACTAGGAATAGAACGAATACGAACTTATAATTAGGAACAGAACGAATAACGAAACTACAACTAGAAACAGAATGAATAACACATCTATAACTAGGAACAGAATGGATAACGAAACTATAATTAGGAACAGAACGAATACGAATACGACTGCGAATACGAATACGACTGCGAATAGTAATAGGGAAAACGAATACGACTGCGAATACGAATACGACTGTGAATACGAATACGAATACGAATAGTAATAGGAGTAGGAATAGGGAAACGAATACAATAACGAATACAGATACGAATACGAATAAGTACAAGAATATGTTTAAGAATAAGAACACGAATATAAAGATATGTATCTAAGAAATATTCCGAGATAATACCATTAGGATATCAAAATACCTAGTTAATACAATAGGTACGAAAGGAAATAAATCAGTATATCTAAATTCAATAACTAAAATTACTTTTAGGAAAGTACGGGACTTTCCTAGGGAAACGTTACACAACTAAAAAGTAGTAATAAACCAGATAACTATATATCTTTCACAATTAGTAATATACCTTCAGGAAAGTATGGGACTTTCCTGGGATCATAGTTAAACATAACCAGAATCGTGTAACCTAACAATCAACCAACCTTCTCTCTTAAGAAAATATGGGATTTTCTTGGATAACAACTTTTCGGTAAACTAAAGGAAACTCGTACATTTTCACAAAGCAAACATCTTATGAACTCACCAGCTTTATGCTGATTTTCAAACTGCTTGTATTCTCAGGTCAACATTAGACAGGTACCTAGTGAATCTTTTGGAGAAGACGGAGCGTACAGAAGACTCGTCTCTACTTTTGTTCATATGATATATGTATAACACTTGTAACACTTTACTTTTGAACAAATGTAAATTCGAATATGTATTGTAATGGTTGTTTACTTTGCTTACTATGTACATTGGATTTGATACTCAACTTGGAGTCAACCCCGAAAACGTTTCCGCCTTTGGTTTTCAGGGTGTGACACATGGGTAGATAAATAATGAGGGATGAAAGATGATATAGATGAATATTGGAAGTTGTGCCATACCCGTAGGTGTTTTTGACTTACGTGTTCACCAGTTGTAATCTAAATATCCTGGCAGCTGCGCCTAATGGAGAATATTGGCAGTTGTGCCTAATAGATACAACATAATCCTGACTGCTGCGCCTAAAGGATAATATTGGTAGTTGTGCCTAATAGATAACATTGGCACCTGTGCTATAGGCAACGATGGACTTCGTGCCTATTGCTTAGGAGAAATCTTAGGAATGAAAAAGTGAATGATAGATGATTCTTAGGGTAGGTCCTTAAGAAATAAAGAAGATAATGGGAATGGTTAATTGGGTTGATTGTTTGATGATTAAATATAATAATTATATTATTGTGGGTTGAAAACCCTATCTACTCACCAGGTTTCATAACCTGACCCACTCAGTTTATTTGTATCACAGGTATCGATACAAAGCTACTTTACATTGAGGGATTAAAAGAGATGTAGATCACTAGTGTAAATAAAGGTAAGGTTTGTGTATGCTTATGTTTCAGCGTTGACGATGACATCCCAAAATTTTAATATGGAATAAATACATTTCTTTAGAAATGCTTTGATAATATATTTTTCATGTTTTCCTGGGAACAAATTCCGCAATATATTTCTTTAAAAATATACTCTGATTTTCTAATAAAACATAAACAAATCGGTCTTTTTTAACCGTGAAAATGTGGATGTCTCAGAGTATGCCGACAAAATAGAAGCAATTGAAACCCATTACCGCACCGCAACTCACCACTCACTATATTGTGTTGAGTGTCTAAAACAAATTAATGAATTAAGCACTTAACCCTTAACCTCCAGAGACTAAAATCTAAGATTTGATTCTTCTAAGGGTCTTAATGGATAAAGTTTCCAACTTTATTCATCTAAACAACTCCATAAAGCTAGATCTGAAACCCTAAGTTTAAAAACCTCACAAAAATGTCATAATTTGTGAATGGACTCAATGCAACCCTTTTTCTTCATTTGCAAAGGTCACGGATATATTAGTTAGAAGTTCTGGAGTTCATCACACTCCACGAACATAAAGGTTTTGGGACCAAAACACATTTCATGGACGAAAACTCATAATACTTCAAGATCCAAATACAAGATACCAAAAAGAAAGGAACTTTGTGACTTACAAAGGTCCAAAAAGTAAATGAGGGTTGAGATCCTCTAGAACCAAGCTTCAATGGCCAATCTTACAAGAAAGCATCACATAAAACCACCAAAAACCAACCAAGAAATGTGAGAGGAGAGAGGAGATGCTCAAACTATGAAGTAGGAGGATAGGGTTTGCTCCTAATGAGCTTTTGATGTGATGGAGACTATAAAATGACCTAAAACACGGAGGAATTACCTTGAAATATGGAAGAAAACCTCATTTTAAGGCTTTGGCCTATAAAACTCTAAAATGAGAAGGTAGGTTTGCTCCCAATGAGCTTTTGATGTGATAGAGGCTATAAAATGACCTAAAACATGGAGGAATTACCTTTAAATATGGAGGAAAACCTAATTTTATGGGCTTGGCCTGCACAACTCACCACATTGTGGTAACCTTCTTACCACATCGTGGTGATAGGTTTCACTTATTTCATTCTAGCTTCAAACAATCATAACTTCTTTGTTCCAAATTTATTTTTAGTGATCTTTATATGCACATGAATGTATTAACAAGACCTAGAAATCTATCTAATTATTTTTTAGTTAATCTATACCAAATTTAATTCATTAATACATGCAAAGAGTCCAAAATATCAAAATTCCCATTTTACCCTTTTTGGCTCCAAAGCATAATTCAAAGGCTTAAATCACTTAACAAACATTGTTAACATTTAATAAGGTTTAAAATTTAGTTCGTTAAGGCCCAAGACCTTTACTCGATCAAATTTAGATCCGTTATCCTAAAATTAGAAACATCCAAAAAATAGATGTTATACATCTTGGCTTATCTCCAACATCCTGCATAACATAACGTAAACATAAAACATCAATGGAAAACAATAGTCAGATACTTTAGGGTAATCATATTCTTCCTCTTCATACTCAAGGATATTATCCCTATGATTCTTGAGATTCAATTAGAGTTTAGCCCTATAAGATATTTGAGATAAGGATTCGACTTTTTTATTGGGATGGTAATAATTCATTGGTGTGTTAATTCTTTTTTGGATTATCTTGTCTACTTCTAGCATGATGAATCTTAATGCCCTATTTCTAACTTCATCCAATTTTTGCATGGGGTCATTACGAGATTCTCATAAAAAGAAGAAACTTTCTTCAGTCTCATATTGAAAGCTTCCACGACTGTGCAAACATCTATGTTTGCGATATCCAAAGCTTCTTCCACTACTTGATAACAGATTATTAAATAATTTAATAAAAATAAAAATAAAAATAAATGTAATAGAATAAGGGGAAACACTTAGGATCCAATTTAATTTTGATCATGTGTGGATTGAACCAAACTATCTACACAAATAGGCTTCTTTAAGATGCAACATAATGAGGATGATCTCCATTCTCTCCTTATATCGCGCAACATGTTCTCCAATATCTATGGTCCCATCATATAGATTTATGGTTGACGTCTAAACTTGTTTCAGTTGCCCAGTATCACAAATTAGAGGGGTAAATCTAAAGACATTGTGGCTAATAGGGGACATCCAAAATAGGGTGGGTTACTCCTGAAACATTTTAGATCATATGTAACGTCCCAAAAATACAAAGTAAAAATTTCATTTTTAATTAACCAAAGACCAAACATCCATTCATTCAACTAAAAAAATAATTAGAGTGTATAATCTATCCACAAAAACATCAATGTCAAATCAGAAAGATAATACGAAATAGAACTTCGGGGTATGCAATGCGATCATGTTGAGTTCTTCCCTTTGGAATCGGAAGTACTTGAAAACGTTAAAAAACAAAACCGTAAGCATAAATCTTTGCGAGTTTCCCCAAAAATACCACATATCCATACGGGCCTCACCCAACATACAAAAGGGTCCCACCCACAAGACTTACCCAACATATAAACGGGTCTACCCACGAGCCTCGCCTAACATACAAACACATGCACGAGTCACACAGACAATCTTGCGTCCTACATAGTATAGTGAGAAGACTCAACTTGTAATACATCCAAAAGTCAAAACCTCTCAAAACCACTGCACAGGTGCTAAACGCCACCTAGATAACTATAAAAAGTAAACCCTTAGTTTACCCTTCTAAAACTAGTAATTTGACCAAAAGTCAATGAGTCAGAAGTTAACCCTCAAAGTCAACAATCAAAGTTAAAGTCAAAATTTTCAACAACAAGCGTCTACATCGTGGCCTCCCTTTGGCCAAGTCGTGGGCACAAAGCGCCAAAATAGTCGATGATTCCCAAGTCACCATGTCGTGGCAGCCTAATGGACACGCCATGAGAACTAGGTCCGAACAATTTAACAAGTTAAGATATTTTCTTCCAATTTCAAGAGCTCCAAATCTGAGATCTAGTCCTTCCCAAGGTCTTGATGGATAAAGTTTCCAACTTTATCCATTAAGACATACTAATAAGATAAGATCTCTAAACTTAGGTCGTTAAAGTCTTAAAGACATCAATAAGCATGACTTAACTAATAATCCCTTAATCACTCAAAGTTTCTCACCCAAGTTTTATAGAATGCTTTCATACACGAAAAAGACCATGAAAGTCGGTGCCCTATGGACATGCATGTACAATGTATTCCTCTTTCATTTTTAGGTCTAAACATGGAAGAAATGGACTTAAACTTTTGCATGGTAACAAATGCACCAAGAACCTCCAGATCTACAACATATGAACTCAAAGGGACCTCAAGGATCCATAAAGTTGCTAACTTTATGGAATCCTTCCACTCCAACAAGCATGTACTAGAAGAAAATAAGACAAAACCTTAGATCTCGCAACATTGAAGCATAAAGTTTGGATTTTGGCACTTCCAAAAGGTCTAGAGAATCCTCCAATGAAGTCCCAAAGCTTACCAAAATTCTAAGAAAACTCCCAATACCATCTTATTCCTTCAAAGGCAACCACGAGCACGGAGAAGAGCTCAATATCCACCAAGAGGGATTAGGGTTAGGGTTTCTGAGGTTAGAGAGTGATAGACATTGAGGGTAAACAAACCCTAGCCCATAATTTCGTTTACCTACCTAGAAATTAGGGTTTTTTCCTCCAGATGGTCACCACGTCATGGCCAACAAGTTTCCACGTCGTGGGGATCTAAATGAATCCACAAATATTCTAGACATGCGACGTCGTGGTGGTGCATCCACCACGTTGTGGAACCCCAAGTCACAAATTTAAATATAATAAAAAGCACCTCAATAATCTGGATATTAAAACTCTCCCCCACTTGAATCAGGATTTCTCTTCAAAGACCATCAGTGCAAATAACTAAGGGTAATGCTCTCTCATCTCCTCCCCGGGTTCTCATGTCCATTTGGAACCCTTACGGTGTTCCTAGTGCACCTTCACTAATCCAACAACCTTATTGCATAAGGTCTTCGTATTCTAGTCAAGGATCATAATTGGACTCTCCATATAATTCAGCCACACATCCACCTGAATATCATCCAACAGAACCATTACGAAATCATCGGCTAAACACTTTTGCAGTTGAGAGACATGGAACATGTTGTGGATATAACTAAGTTCATCAGGCAGATCCAGTCAATAGGCAACCTTGCCCACCCGGACAACGAATATGAAAAGGGACAATCAATATGGGGTCCAACTTGCCTTGCTTCCTAAAACGGATAATACCTTTCCAAGGTGACATATTCATGAGCACGAAATCCCTGATATGAAACTCTAATTTAGAACGACGTCTATTGGTGTAACTCTTTTGACAGCTCTATATGGTCTAAAGCCTACCGTACATCTGTTGTATCAACTCAGTCATTTTGAGTACCACCTCGGTAATGGGTTTTGAGCAAACCATACAATCCTATGTGTGCATGCAACCCTAATTGTTTTGGGTCTTGGTTTTCTCTAATTGAACATGCAAACTTGAACAACAAAGAAGAAACCATAGGCTCTATGTATTATAATCTAAATTCACATAATAAAGGGTGATTATACGTACCTTTAAGATTGTTATTGTAAACAATCTTGAATCCTTGCTTGAAAGACCTTTGGTAGCAAGCGCCACAAGTGTCATGCCTCTAATGACTCACAAACAAACTCAAGAAATATAAAGATAGAGAAGGGAAGAATAATTTCGGCTCTAAGACTTTTTTAAGAGTGCATAGCCGAAATTCCTTATCGTGTAGGGTTTATATAGGTGTTAGGAAGGTATTGGATTAGACAGGTGTATCCAAGATAACCCTAACCCCTTAACTTCCTCCCTAAGGCATCCAAGGCACCCTTAGAGCCCAAGGAAACCCTAGGATCATCTAGAATTCGTTCCCCTTACCATAGGGAGGTTCTAGAATGCTCAATGCTCAACTATTGAACATTGTCACCTTTAGTCCCTACAATTTCAATTAATTCCTTTAATACCAAAATTAATTCCAAATTAATTTATAATTAAATATTAATTAAACATTATGATTTATAATTAATATATTATTTCCATAATACATTAATAAATCATTTATTTTGATTTCTAATTAATATATTAACCAACTAATAAATTAATAAACATTATTCTCTCTAACAGTTATCCTATTTAATTGTCAGGTTTGAAGGTAGCCTAAAAGGAATGTGTTACTATCAATTCAAGTTTATATCAATTATAGTTATGGGGTTAGACACCTAATCCAATAGTCTCCCACTTGGATAAGTATAATAGTTATAGTTGCAAGTATAACTTCAAAAATTGACTAGCAAATTGTAGCTACCAAAAGCTGTTGACGAACTCTGATCCAATTAGTGACGTGTCCTAAGATAAGTGATCAAATATTCCTCCGTTCTACAAGATATCGTATGGACATGAGAAATGGATTATAATCATTCTCTCTATCCAAGTTTTGTTTCTCAGTTTCTGATTTATGACGACTGATAACAGACTACTAATTGAATACATCAATTTAGTCTAGGCTTGGCTAAACGCTTTAGATGTCATCATCAAATCATCGAGGGGCCCACAGATATTGTGTTTCCCCGTTAGGGAAAAAGGAACGGATAAACTTTGACTCATATTCTTTCACTATTCACTCATCAAATCAAGCAGAACAATCCATTTTTATAACATCAAGTTACTGATGTGTTTGCGGATTATCAATACACAACTAACTTGTAAACAACAACTCATATGTGTCTATTTCAAGAATATAAGATATTATCACCTCAAATTTACTCGTGATAAAATCCATGAAGTAATTCTTTGAGTATGGTTTAATCCAATACTTAAATCCCCATTTTAAAAGCACTCATGAATACTACAACAAACCATTGCTATGTCTAACCCCTTAGACAATCTACAGTCTGATTCATGATAGTCTTGAGTCACAACTTACTTCCAAAAGTATGATCGACTGTGGATGTTTGAATAATCTTATTCGGGAAGTAAAGCATGCAAAGTGAAACACAATAATAACCTAATTAACTATGGTCTCAAAACTATTGAATACAAATAAAACACTTATTATTTAATCACCATATCAATTAGACTTTATTAATTGTATAATTTTTCGATTAATCAACTAAATGATTGAATCAAACATTAGTCATGTCATGTTCTAAACATGAATACTATGTTTCTCTATGGTCCTTCCTTTGTGAGCAGATTAATTAGATATTCTAATGATGCTCATTTCACAATTCCAACCCCTTATTTTAAGTGTAAGAATTCCAAATTCTTATCACTACTAAATATGTTAGAGTCTAGCCTTTCATGCAATATCCTTTTGTGATGACATGGTGTTAAATTCACCAAGACTCAGTCAACCAATATACACAATGTTCCATTGAAACTTTGTTACTTAAAACAATTTCATGGTAATAAAGTATCAAATTCAAGGTAACTCCATGAACACCTTCCTTGCATTAAGGATTCTAACTTATATGTATATTTCAATAACCAACTCCCATTATGGAAACTTTTCCATATTCCCATATGATTATCAATTATATTCAAGAATTATCCCAATCGGAAACATGTCAACATGGTCCATCCAAATATTATACTTCCAACTATCCATAAGCAACCAATCTTCAGTGAACTTCAGATTGTCCTTGACAATTGTTTAACAACTCTAGTCATATCCAGTTCTAGGCCTTTTCCTTCTAAATTCCCTAGGCATTTGGAAGATCAGAACAAGTAAATATTATATCATATGTAATCAATCCTATATCTAAAGCATATGGGATTCGATACATAATGCCTTACATAAAGACATGATACTTGATCAGTTTCTTGCTATAATATTTCCATATATCAAATTTCCTATGTTGAATCACTTCAACATGATATTCATATTTGTTCATGACCAAGTTCCATTAAAACTTCAATCTAAAACTCTTAGATTTAAATGAAGTATAAGTGTCTTCTCCCTTATAAATTTCTATAGCGAAACAATTTTCAAACTTTGCAACTTGCAAATTTGTAACCTTTGTTTCTTACAATTAGTATTACTAACCTACAACACTTAGCATAACAATTATGCTCTCACTAACATAACAATTATGCTCCTATCTGCATAACAATTATGCTCCCACTAGCTTTGACATGTACCCATAAATTATCTGGACTTCTATAAATCAATACTATTTACTATCTTTCTAAAATTCAGGTTTCTGATATGTGGTGCTTTGATAAGTCTTCATCTACACTTCTTAAGCTCATACACCTTCATTAGATAGCATATGTGTGTGTTTAAATCCTTTTAGAACTTATAGCGGTAAGTCCTGAATGTTCAAACTATTACTTTCCATTTCTCATAATTCAAACTATGAAAAGGGATGCCCTAATCATATACGAATTTGAGAACGCAATTATCACAACTGCTAATGAAAATGATAGTAATCAGATTTAAAATCTATTAGCGAAAGTGTTTCCTCATAATCATTTTCATGAAATAGAGTGAAACCTTTTGCCACCTAGATTTTGTGGTGTATGTGTTCCCATCCATGTGAATCTTATCATTTTTCTAACCTATAATCATAAGATAATACCAAGGACAAAACCAAAATCAAATTTAGCTTTCATGGACTAAACTTTGCTTTTTAATTTCTTGCCTTTTGGCAGTACAAGGGTCTACTAGTGCTTCCATGATGTTTAATCAGATCACTTCCATTCACCAATGTACCATCACTGACCATCGTGCTCTGCCTTTTGCAGTTAAATGAGAATCATAGAACTCATAAGAATTACCAACTCAACTTGAAGGTACACAGAAATAAGAATGCATCAACACGACAGGTTATAAACCTCCGGTCGTTTGCTAGTGATTACTAAAAGGTTTATTGTTAATTAACTTTTGAAACTCTTCAAGATCAATAAGACTCCACTGTCTTCTTGACATATAAGTTTCTTTCTTCAAGGAACATTCCTTGACGAACAAAAATAAATATTCACTAAATTAGTGTGGATTCTTGTCAAGATAACACTTCATTTAATTGGTCTTAGTTTATCTTTGTTTTAACCAAAACATCACAAATACCGATTTTAAATGTGCCAGATTAAGAAAAATTTTCTACTCTACATATCATGAGGTGTTATAAACCTACTTAGTTTGAAATAAGCTTCAAGATACGATTCAAAGTTACTAGTGTGACTCTAAAACTTGATTGGAAACGAAGTATGACTCATCTGTTGATCAAACCATTTCAACAATATCAGATTCCTCTTCTTAGTCAAAACAATTGCACTAAGATGTCCTTAGAGGATTAATTGTGACATGGTTCCACAATCTTGAAGATGATCATAAAACATGATACTAAAGTATACTCCTTTCCATTCAAATCATAGAAACTTTTATCTTTCTACCTAATAGATTCTTCATACTCGTTCTGCCACTCTTTGAAACTTTCAAAGAATCAAATTTACACTTAATCTTATAAGCATAACCATATTTACCGAATCATCAGTAAATCATGACGAATAGACTTAATTCCATTGTGTTGGATCTAAATTCTCCACATCAATGTGTACTAGATCCTTTAGCCCTTCACTTGATTCACATAAACATGTGATCAACAAATTAGTCATGATCTTCCAACGATCAAGGTTCTCATACACCAAACAATTCAAATTGTATGACTCTAAGTTTCTATCCAACTGAAACTTGGGTGATGAGAATTCCTTTTAACTTGGTTGATTATGACATTTCCACAGACGACATAACTAAGAATCAAATCCATATTTCAAATTTCTAATAATAGAAATATCATCACCAATTTTCATAAAGTAACAAAAATTCACTTTATTGATAAAATGAGGAAAAAACTGTCCTTACAATACAAAAATAAAAACTATGTTTCTAGACATTTCCTAAGCAATCTATTAGTTTATCATAACTCCTAAGCAACAACTCAAAAATATGATCCTCGAACCATGCAAGAAAAATCCATCTCTCACAATCAGATTCAGTTCATTCTTCTTAAGTTTCCTTCTTTCTCTTAGATCCTACAAAACATCAAAATGTGATCACCAGATCATGTATTAAGAATCTACAAATAAAAACTTGATAGAGTTAGATAGTGGATGTACCTGAAGTAGAGTCATACAACTTGACTTTACTATTTCTCCGATCTTTCAGGTAATCTGGGGAGCTTCGCATCCAATGTCCCTTTAATTGACAGAAGAAACATATGGACTCTTTAGGAATGACACATGTGACTATCTTAGAATTAGCCTTTCTCTTTACCATATGGTCAAACAATTTGACCTTGGCTGGTCCATTTCCATTGAGAGGAGAAACCTTTTCTAGACTACCAATGTTACCATTGTCAATATCCATGGAAACTTGGGAGGCAGATCCTTCAAACACATTTTCTTGATTTGTGCTCTAAAGCATTTCTGGTTTAGCATCAATTAGCAAATATGCCAGATCAATTAAGGTTACGTCGTGGTCAGTCATATAGTAGTACTTAATGAATTGACTGTATGACTTAGGAAGCGAGTGAAGAACCAAGTCAAAAGCCAGCTCCTTTGGGAAAAAGACACCCGACATTCCCAACATATAAATATGTGACTTCATTTTTAGAACATGTCCACACACATAATTTCCATCTAGGTGTTTGCATGCCAACAAGGCTTGAGTAACCTTGAACTTTTCAAGTTGAAGAAAATGTAGGTCGGGGAGAATCACTGGAGGGAGTGGAGGAAGAGTTGGATAAGCATGATTTCCAGTTCTATCATTTGAAGAAAGAACATTCTTTTACCTTGATCAATTTATAGAAGATCATCTTCATATTGAGAAGGAAAACCATTTCCAAAAGGATGAGGAAGACCATTGTTGTCTAAACTCGACATCTATAAACGGAGAAAAGGATTCAAGTTAGTTGATTTATTTAATCCTTAATTATTAACCCAAAATTTAAATTAAGTGTAGGATCCATATTTGCGATTCGAATTCTGAAGAGGGATGTCATAATCAAATTTGAATATGTTTTATGTAGGTAAACATTTACAAGTTTCAATCTAATGAAACTCCTAGATCTTTTGAGATTCATTGAACTATTCAAAGACATGTTTAATCTCGATTATGCTCTCACTTTGTGACTGGGATGCCAAGGATCACAAACGAGATGATGAATAACCATGAAAATTAGCTTGGTACTATCGATGTCATTTATCACCCAATTAATGTGTCAGTTTAGTTACTTAATCATTATACTTTTAATGAGGATTGAATGTCCTATCAAACCTGTTCGGCTAATAACCCCCCACTAGTTAAGAGAGCGGTGGGTTCTATGTATTAGAATTGAAATTCACATAATAAAGGGTTATAATACATACCTTTAAGCTTGTTATTGTAAAAATCTTGAATCCTTGCTTGAAAGACCTTTGGTAGCAAGCACCACAAGTGTCACGCCTTTAATGGCTTACAAACAAACTCAAGCAACCAATGATTACTATAGAGATAGAGAGAAGGGAAGAATAATTTCGGCTCTAAGCCTTTTCTAGGAGTGCATAGACGACATTCCTTATGGTGTAGGGTTTATATAGGTGTTAGGAAGGTATTGGATTAGGCAGGTGTATCCAATATAACCCTAATCCCTTAACTTCCTCCCTAAGGCATCCAAGGCACCCTTAGAGCCGAAGGAAACGCTAGGAGCATCTAGATTACGTTCCCCTTACCATAGGGAGGTTCTAGAATGCTCAATTCCTGACTATTAAACATTGTCACCTTTAGTACCTGCAGTTTCAGTTAATTCCTTTAATCCCAAAATTAATTCTAAATTAATTTATGATTAAATATTAATTAAACATTATGATTTCTAATTAATATATTATTTCCATAATACATTAATAAATCATTTATTGTGATTTATAATTAATTTTTTTAACAAAGTATTAAATTAATAAATCATTCTACTTTCTCTAATAGCTATCATATTCAATTGATAGGTTTGTAGGCAACCCAAAATAATTGTGCTACTATCAATTCAAGTTGATACCAATTATAGTTATGGGCTTAGACACCTAATCCAACACTCAGTACTCCCCATGACTCGTTGTCCGACCTCACCCCAACAAATCGGGTCCGATATTTCCTCCCATAAATCATCTCAAAAGGAGTCCGATCAATGTTGGCGTGATAACTGTTATTGTAGGAGAACTTAGAAAAAGGTAGATACTAATCCCGGCTCCTGCTAAAATCCAACACACATGCACGAAGTATATCCTCAAGATTCTGAATCATCCACTTGCTCTATCCGTCAGTCTGGGGATGGTAAGTTGTATTAAAATGTAACCAAGTACCCAACTCCTCATAGATTTTCCTCCAAAATCTATGGGAGAAACAGACATCCTGATTTGAGATCATTGAAACTGTTACCCCATGTCGTGTAGGGATGGCAAAAGAAATCAAACCCGATGGTAAAAACCAAAAACCAACAAATTATGGTCGGGTTTGGGGTAAGTTAATCGGGGTCAGGATCAGGTTTGGTATGCTTTTAGAAATTTATTGCAGGTTTGGTTACGGGGATAGTAAACAAAATACCCGTCCCGATTACCCGAAACTGAATCCGAAACCGAAATCCGTTACCTGAAACCGTTCGTATGATTATATATATATATATATATATATATATATATATATATATATATATATATATATATATATATATATATATATATATATAAATTTCCTTGAATATCTTCTTTGTTGTGAATAATTAAAGATAATTTTTGGGATGGCTTTCTGTTTATTTGTAGTGCTAGTGTTTTGACATTTTTTTATTCATATTACTTAAAGTAATAGTGATATTACTGTTTATCAATGCTAGTCTCTTTATTGTTTTTTTTCCCACTAGTAACCAGTTATGTATAAGAACAAATATGTCTGCTCTTAACGTTTTGTAAATTATCAAAATTATTTTGGATATGAATTTATTCTTGCATCACTAAGTCAAATGGTTTTGTATTTTCATTGCATTAAAATTATTCTAAATTTGTATGTTAAACAGGGATCTCTGTTACCCCATTGGGATACCCGCAGACCCAATAGTGCTTGGTAAACGGGTACCCGTTGGGAATCGGGTTGGTGATGGGATTGATTTTCATATTGGGGACAGGAACGGGATTACCAAAACTCGTCCCAAACCCTACCCATTTCCATCCCTACTGTCATGCAACCACCTCAAGAATGTAAATATTAACCAGCTTCTTCACAGAGATACTCTCCTGAATAGAGATAAAATGTGCCCTCTTAGTCAGTCTATCCACGATGAACCAAATCGAGTCCACTCCCTATGTCATCCTCGGTAACTTGGTAATGAAATCCATGGTGATTTTTCCCATTTCCACATGGGAATATCCAACGGCTGCAACTTGTCATGACGTATCTGATGTTCGACCTTGACTTTCCGGAAATTCAAGCACCTCTCCACATACCAAGCCACATTCCACTGCATACAGAGCCACAAGTAATCAAGTCTAAGGTCTCGATACATCTTCTTCGCACCAAGATGAATCGAAAACTTTGATTTGTGAGCCTCTTTCATCAAGGTCTGGCGCAAACCACCTATATATGGAACCCAAACCCTCCTATGTAGAGTCAACAATGCTCGACTGTCATAATCAAAAGCAGAGGCATGACCCACAATTGTTTGCTCTTTTGATGCTCCTCCTTGATAGCCTCAACCTGAGTCCCTCTTATTTGCTCTAAAAGTGGAGTAACAACGGTTACTCACATACATAAATCTTGAATAGGTGCATTAGTATCTTTGCAAGTCAGCGCATTGGTCATCATGTTGACCTTCCTGAGGTGGTATAAAATATCACAATTGTAGTCCTCCACTACATCAAGCCACATACACTGCCTCATGTTCATATTCGGTTGATTCATAAACTACCTTAAACTCTTGTGATCCATCTAGATGGTATAATGGACTCTGTAAAGATAGTGCCACCAAATATTGAGGGCGAAAACCACAACCTCCTTCTCCAAATCATGCGTAGGATAATCTTCCTTATAAGGCTTCAGCTGCCTCGAAACATAAACAATCACATGACCCTTCTGCATAAGCACCATGCCTAAACCCGTGATCCAAGCATCACAATAAACCACAAAGTCATCCATACCCTTTGGTAGAGTCAAAATTAGAGCCTCACACAAACTCTATCTTAAGGTCTCAAATTTTGCCTATTCCTCAGCTCCCCCAACAAAAGGTGACAATCTTCTTCATCGATTTGGTCAATGGAACTGCGATCCTGGATAAATTCTCGATAAACCTTTTGATAATATCCTGAGAAACCTAGGAAAATTCGAAACTCAAATGGACACCTTGGAACCCCCCACTACATCATGAACTTGATCTTGGATGGGTCAACCAATATACCCTTCTGGTTGAGAAGGTGCCCTAAGAACTGCACCTCGTGCAACTAGAACTCGCACTTGGAGAATTTAACATAAAGCATCTCCCTCCTCAAAGTCTCCAGAACCTCTCGGAAATGATCCTCGTGTTGCTCCTTGGTTTGAGAATAGAACAAGATATCATTGATAAAGACAATCACACACCGATCCAATATCGGCCTGCACACACGATTCATGAGATTCATGAACACTATAGGGGCATTGGTGAGCCCAAATGGCATCACCACGAACTCATAACGACCATAACGAGTCATGAAAGTTTTCTTCTGCATATCCTCATCCTTGACCCTCTGATGATAACTTGATCTCAAATCATCTTGGAGAACCAAGATGCACCCTAGAGCTGACCAAACAAATCATCGATCCTCGGGAGTAGGTAAAGGTTCTTCACCGACAGGTTGTTTAGCTCTCAATAATCAATGCACATCCTATGAGAGCCATGCTTCTTCTTCACAAATAGGATCGATGCTCCCCATGGTGAACTACTCAGACTGATAAACACCTTATCTAAAAACTCTTGTAGCTGTGTAGATAACTAATGCATCTCCAGTGGTGCTAGAAGATATGATGCCTTGGCTATTGGAGCCAGACCCGGAACCAAATCAATCTAAAACTCTACCTGTATCTCGAGGCACTCATGAAAAATCCTTAATAAATACATAGTAATACTCCCGAACAATGGGCACATCATTAATCATTGTTCTTCCTTCAACTTGAGTATCCATCACATAAGCCAAAAATCCAAAATATCCAAACCGAAGATATCTCCTAGTTTTCGCAACTGAACAAAGAGTCGGTCCATGTTGAGTGCTCTCGCCATGAATAACCAGTTCTTCCCCACTTGGGGTGCGAACCCTCACCAAATGGTGCTTGGAATCAATCATAGCCCCATTAGGGCTCAACCAATCCATTCCCATAATAACATTTGTCTCACATAATGGGATAGAAACCAGATCAATTGAATACCTCTCAATGGAAATCTCCAAAATACAACCCTGATGAATTCTAGAAATCCTCATTGGGCAGTCGTCTTCAATCTCCACCTCCAATGGACAGTCTAGCTCCCCCGGAGCATCGCTGAACCTCTTGTTGAGAGCAAGAGACACAAATGATCGGGTAACACCCGAATAAAAAAGAACTACGATAGATTGTCTGTTTACTAAGAACGTCCATAAATACAAGCAAAGAAACATAAGCATAAACAAGAAAACAGTAAATGAAAACATATCGGCGACCACATTAGGTGATGAATGGGATTCCTCGACAGTTATCTTAAAACCTAGCTCTTCACCACAAGGGTCGTCTCCTTGCCCTTAAAGGCATCTATGATCCTCAACATAGGTTGAGCAGGTTCCGTTACTGCTCCTCTCACCAAACTTGAACAATCGGCCTTCTTGTGGCCCTTCTGATTGTATTGGAAGCATATTAGTACTCCACACATGCAATCTCTACTGAAATGACCCGTCTGACCATAAGTGAAGTAGCTTAGCCCACTGGTACAACATGCTCCTTCATGAAACCTCCCATACTTAACTTAATAGACCCATCCTTGATGGCCTCTAGATCATGAATCCTAAGTCTTGGGTGTCTTTGTTGTACCCTCTGTTGACTGAACCGGTGCTAGCTTTCGCTTCCCTAGAAGCTCCAAGTCAATCTCCTGTTCCCAGACCTTGGCTATTATATACTCCAAGGTCTGGGAAGATGAAAACATCACAAACTCCCTGATATCATCCCTCAGCATGTCATGGCACCGTGTCTTCATCATATCCTCATCCACAACATACTTCGATTCCAATAGTGCCCTCTTTCTGAACCTGGTGGTGATCTATGTCACAATCTCAATCATCTAACGAAGGTCCTGAAAATCCCTTGCCAGCTGATGCACCTCAATAGCCGATGCAAACTCTGATCAAAATATTGTCATAGAATCCGGCCAGGTCATAGCCTCAATAACTGATGCTCCAAGAGCATGAAAGACCTCCTCCCACCAATCGCAAGCTCGGTCTCTGAACAAACTAGTTGCAAACCTCACCTTCGACCCCTTATGGTAGAAGCTTGTCATCTGAACGTGCTCCACATCTCCAATCCATCACATGACAATAATGGGGGTCCTGATTCCTTAAGAACTTCGTCACACCACATGCTCGGAAATCCTTGTATCTGAGCATGCGTGCTTTGTACTAACCGACGAACATCTCCACCCTAAAGGCATGAAAGTGCTGATACATCATCTCAACTATCCCTTCCTTAATCGTCCTAAACATCACAGGGGTCGCATCAAGGATACCTCACGTAATCTTCGACACAATGAACTCATGCAGTCCCTCATCATTTGGTTCAGCACCAGAGCTCAAACCAGAACCGGATCATGAACCTCTTCCTCTACGTGTCAACACCATACTAAAATACAACACACAAACAATTAGAACATATTCGAGAATTCCCAGACTATATAAACTCCTTAGAATCATTGTGACTTTCCTTATTTCAAGTACGGATCCTATGCTTTCAGTAGTATGGGCCCAATACTACCTTCCACACTTATCCGTACTTTCTTTAAGAATCATCCTGAATCCTCTAAGTTACCTCCTTAATGACTCCCGAAAACATTGCTAAACAACGCACTCATCGAGCTAAGATACTTCCTAGGTTATACTAGGATTCCTCTATCCTCGTCTCCTCAATCAGCTGTAGTAGAAACTCCAACCAATGTCCAATAACTATCTCACGAATAATATCCCATGCGAAAAACATTTAAATAATCCTTTGACTATGAGGCTTCACACTACAATGTTTTGAATCAGACGAGATTTGGATAATAGAGCTTAACCAAACATTCTAAGATTATTTAATCCATCTTAATAGTCAATCGACATAGTAAAAGCTTCACACAACACAAAGCAAGCAACATTCGAGCATTGACATGAAACAATCATGCATCACATAATCAGGCAGTTCCTATATCAAAACTCATGAAGACCTCTAATCACTAGCATGCATTACTACTAGCTCACATAACATGCATAAAGGCATCTCTCCTAAACAAGCATTCTATCATGTAATCCTGAGTAGATCCTTAGCCCTATTATAACATGCAATCCATACATAACATACTAAACCTAACAACATATATGGGTATTTTAGGGAATACTTACTTGATCTCGGTTGATTGCATGCATTGAACCTTTTTCTTTTATAAAACCGTTTATAAAATCATATTTCTATAAAATATTTTTACAAATTCCTCAGTATGAGTTTGAACTCACTTGAGAGTGTGCCCAAATCCTTTAAATAAAGACTACGATACCAATTTGTAACGTCCCAAAAATACCAAGTAAAAATTTTGTTTTTAATTAACCAAAGACCAAACATCCATTCATTCGACTAAAAATATAACCAAAGTGTATAATATATCCCCAAAAACAACAATGTTAAATCAGAAAGATAGTACGTAATGACACTCTAGGGCATGCAATGCCATCATGTCGAGATCTTTCCTTTGGAACCAGAAGTACCTAAAAACGTTAAAACACGAAATCGTAAACACAAATCTTACTGATTTTCCCCAAAAATGCCACATATAAATATGGGCCTCTTTTAACATACAAACGGATCCCACCCACGTGGCTTACCCATCATATAAACAGGTTCCACCCACGGGCCTCACCCAATATATAAACGAGCCTCCTTCAGCATAAAAACATGTAACATCTTGTTATTCTAGTTATTTACCCTTTTCCCCTTTAGTATATGATTGTTTGCAAGGTGGCCCTTTATGGAATTTTTGTATTTTTGGGGGTAGCATGGGTACGCTGTGCCTACATGTTGGTACGTTGGGCGTACTTGGTCTCGCATGAGTACATTGGGCATACACCGGTATATAGGGCATACATGTATTGGACCAAACCCTAATATTTATGGTTTGTGCACTATTTAAACACCCTTATAGGCTAGGGATGTCAATGGAACCAAACGGGAGCGGAAATAGCTATTCCCGCCCCACCCTTGAAATCAGTTATTGCCCCCGCCCCCGCCCTCGAATCCCCCATTAACATAGCCCCTGATCCCGCCCCCGCCCATGTTCCCCTATTTTATAGGCTTAAAATTGACTTTTTTTTGCTAAAAAAATTGTTATATTTTAGGCTAAAAACCTATTTTTCATAACTTTAAAAGCTTAAAATCTAGTTTTTTTAACAAATAAAAATAAGAAATCCAGCATTACAAAACGACAAATCCAACAAACTTACAAATATAAAATACGTCAAATCATACATTACAAAATAAAGTACGACAGGTCAAAAAATATATGACCAATTCACTATCGTATCGTCATATGATGTGAAGTGGAAGAAAGTCAAGAAACTCTAAAAGTAAATAATGTATTGTCAATATATAGTTTTATACTAAATATATATTTTATATAAATACACAAAAGGGTCCCCTACGGGAGTACGAGACGGAAATACCCACTCCCGCCCCCGGTCTTGAAAAGAAAACGGGGTTTAATCCCACTCCCGCCCCGCCCCCACTCGTGAATTAAAAAAAATTAATCTTGTAAGGAATCAGGGTCCCATGAGAGCGGACTCCCACATAAGTTTTTTACATCCCTAATTATATCCCTAAAACCCTTTCGCTTATCAGCCTCCATCCCTCATATCGACCCCCTTGCAAACCCTAACCTATTTTGAGCATTTTTGAGCTTCTGAGTGGGTTGTGGGCATTTTTGTTTGTGAAGGAAGGTCATCAAAGAAGTGGTTTTGCTCTCAAATCCTTGGATCCAACATTTTCTCTTCATGGTGTAGATTTTGGAGGTATAAAGCTCCAACCTTGATGTATGTTTCTCTAGATCTTGGTTAAGCTTAGAGTTTTACATGTTTTTGTCCCAAAACATAGGTCTGTGGGAGTATGAGGTACTTCAAAGCCTTTAAGTTGTCCTTTAAGACATTTTAGGGTATTTCAAGTCATAAAAATGCAAGCATAGATCTCCGTTTGTCCCCATGCAAGGGTTGTGGTGTGGAAAATGATTAAATAAGTTAGGTTTTTAGTGTTGGGATCATTGTAGCCATGCAAAGGCATAAATTTTGCAACTCTATGGCCTTAGAGGTTTTAGTAAGCTTATATTTGAAGTTTGGACATAAGGTCTTAAGTCATTAAGGCCATAGTGAGAATTTTAATCCAGGGTGCGTATGTCGGGCGTAAAAATATGTTCATTGCACGTACCGCACCTCGACCCCGATATTTGTCTTTGCATCAAAGTGGTATGTGAGGCGTACAACTTAGTCCAAATTCCGGGCCATTCTTTGGGGCCTTGGAGCATTAGGTGTTGGGATTTTTAAGTTGGGCCGAATAGGAAGGGAAAAATGACATTTTTCCCTAATTAGGATAATGGAATTATTGGACCATTTATTATGGGTTAAAACCCGACTTATTGATTGTGTTTATTTTTGGGATGTAATTAGTGTGAGGAGACGTGTTAAAAACAGCTAGAGTGTGTGGCTCGGTTATCTTCTTTTGGAGGTGAGTTTTCTCAATGTGACCATGGGTTGAAGGCACCACTACCGAACCATAACCTTGATTTTTAGAGTGCTAGTTGTCTATGTGATACAGTTGTATGAAAGATCAGGATATGGCCCCTGATAATTGTATGAAAGACTAGGATCTGGCCCCTGGAACTTGTATGAAATATAGGGATTTATCCGTCAGCATTACAAGGAAAGACCATGATTTTGCCCATGGCGAAAAATGGCTGTAAGACTATGATTCGACCCATGACATTCATTATCTTGTGTTTGGTATATGGTACTTTGAGGAACTTATTAAGCTTTGTGCTTACAATTTTTGTTTATGGTTTTAGGAACTTCTGGTTCGAAAGGGAAGGGCCCGACGTGATGGCACAACACCCTCCCCTCCTGATTTTTACATTCTGAATAATTGTACTATGATGTTTTGAATATTATAACTCGGTGTTTGATTTTGAATAATTTATGAATGAATTGACAAACTTCCAAATGAAAAATTTTATCATTATTTTTAGGACGTTACAAGTTAGTATCATAACCTTGGTTTGAGGGATTCGGGAACACTTTCGGGTGTGTCAGAACTCAAGCTGAGGAAATGATAATTTTTTTAAAGATAAATGAAATTGAACTTCTAAAAAGATTTTTATTGAGAAAAAGGGGGTGAGATGTGTGCAATCACTCGAGCTCAAGTAAGTGGTTCCTAAGAATACCCATACTTATGTATTATGAGTAGTATGCTTGATATGAGAATTGCATGCTATATTAGGTCTAAGGATACCTTCAGGACTCATATGATAGAATTGCCTGATTTGTGTAATACCTTATAGCCTAGGAGGAGTGGACGCTATTACATGGAATTGATATCAGCCCAGGTAATTGCTAAGTGTATGCTTTCAAAGTTTTATATGATTAGAATTATATAGTCCTAAAATGATCAATTTGGCCTTATTTCTCGTTCCTTATTTGGTTGTGGACTTAGGGTAGAATCATCATTTGATAGTCTATGTGATCCAATTCTGTGTATAACTTGCATGCATAAGGCAACCAACGGTGTTGATTGATGTTCTTGGTATTGCAAGAGGTGGGAGTTGAGAATTCCTAGGAGAGCCTACGATATGTTGTTGTTTAGCATAGAATTGGTATATGGATTTATTGTGGTGACTCATAGGGATCGGGATTACCCTTATGGAAGGTACAAGTAGGTGTGAAAAGTAGTATTAGGCTCGTACTACTGGAAGCATAGGACCTATACCTGAGACAATATTAGATCTAGAAACTCCAAGGAGGACTGTATAGTGAGGATTTCCTCGACCTGTATATTGATTATCTTTATTTTGTGTTTCAGTTTGAGTATGTTGATGACTACACGAGGAGGTTCTGGCTCTAGTTCTGGATCAGGTTTTGGCTCAGGCGCAAAACCATTTGATGAGAGGATGCACGAGTTCATTTCGGTTGAGGTTACTCATAGTATTTTGGATGCTTCTCCTATGATGTTTGGTACCATCAATGAGGGCATTATGGAGATGATGGATAAGAGACCCGAGTCTTTTCAAGTCGAGATTGTTAAGGGTCAGATAGGAGCTTGAACTCCCTCATTCCGGGAGCTCAAGTCCCGTGGAGCTTCTGAGTTCTTTAGGGTTAAGGACCCCATCGCTAGATCGCTGACATAGAGAATGCTCAGCAAACGAGTTTTTGCACTGAGAGGGAAAATATGGGATTTGCATACCGCCTTCTAAGGGACTGAGCATGAGACTAGTGGGAGGAGGTTATCCGAACTGTAGGGTTAACGACAGTGGCAATGATGGCCTGTGAGGATTCTGTTTAGAGGTTCTATAGGGAATTTGCACCAACTATTGAGGTACAACAACTGGCGATGGAGTTTTAGGACCTTCGCCAGACTATTGAGACTATGACAAAGATTAACGCTAAATTCAGGGAGAGGGGTTTGTTGGTCGTGTAGTACGATGTGATGAAGAGATGAGGAAGACAAGATACAATTACATATTAAGAGAGGATATCAGGGAGTTCATGAGATTTTCTGGATGCAAGACCCTAAATGATATGCTCGAGAAATCCCATGAGTGGGAAATTAAGTTGGAGCTTCTGAAGAAGCGGAAGCCAAAGTAGGTATAGACAACAGTGGGCCAAGATAAAAGGCCCATGACATATGATGCATGCACCAGAGGCCAACATGGTCAGGGCCATTGCGGCAAGTGCGGCAAGCCACATAGTGGGGCATGTCAAGTGGTGGATTCAAGTTGTTTTAGCTATTGCCGGTCGGGACACGTGAGTAGGGATTACCCATGGAATGCACTGATTTGCTTCCATTGCAATCAGACCGAACAAAAAGAACGATTATATGAGATTGTCCAGGGGAGCAGTGGCGGTGCCTGTGCCATCCACCTTGAGGATTATTGATGGATTCCAGGTCAAGGCTAGGGCACCTGTGGTGAAGAGCAGAGCATTTTAGTTGGCAACCGTTCAAGCCCGCGCAACACCGAAAGTGGTTATTGGTATGTGGCTTGTCTCTAACTTTTATCGCTTTCCTTATTTATGCTTAAAATTATTTTCATCTTGTATATGGACCTTTTTGGTCAATGGTATGACCGCTTATGTTCTATCTGATTTGGGTGAAACCTGATCCTTTGTATCTTTTGCACTTAGCAAGAAGTTTTGTGATGCTCTTGGGATTTTGGATTTCCCACTAAAAATGGTAAAAATTTCATTATTAAAACAACCAAAACACCCATTTATCATTTACTTAAACACTTAAAAGTGTTTTATAGTAAAAACAATTATTAGAGTACAATCCTAAAATCACATAGATGCTTTTATAAAAACAGTTATTAGATTACAATGCTAAAATCACATAGATGCAGAAAAGCATGGGTGTATGTGCTGCGATCAAATCGGGCCCTTCCCTTTCAAACCGGTAGTACCTGAAACCATAGAAAACAATTTTAAGCACAAAGCTTAGTGATTTCCCCAAATACCACATACCACACACAACATACAATCCATATATAACATACATATCCAACATTCAATAAGAGGTGCTATGAGCCAACCATAGTCTTGACAGTATGGCACGAGCTGTCTCATGGTATTTCCTTGCCAGGCCGGGGGTGAAAACCCTAGGTCTTACAGACAAGTTCTAGGATCCACCTCCTGGTCTTCAATGCAAGCATTATAAAGGCAACTAGCATACAATCTACAACTACTTATCTACTTAACTGCTAGAGTCCGAACTCTGATCTTGCATAAAGATTTGTCAAGAGCCACCTCCTAGTCTTCCATACAAATGCTAAGGGCCACCCCTGGTCTTCCTATAATAAATAAAACAAATAGGCCAGTATTGGTGCCTTCAACCCATAGTACAGTGAGGAGACTCACCTTGCACTTCTGAAACCCGCAGATAAATCTCTGACTGCTAGCCCACTAAAAAACCCTGTGCTATCAACATAAGTTAATCATCCATCAATAATCATATCCAATCCATACAAAGTGTCTAAACTAGGGTAAAAAACCTTTTTAACCTCTTCATAACTTGGCCCAAAGCCAAGGACCAAATCAACAATCCAGAAGCCCAAATTTCAATTAAACACCCAAGGCCCAAATAAGGCCCAATTTTCCAAATTAGGCCTAAATCTCATAGTGGGCCTCCACAAATAAATATTAGATCAAAACTTGATGTACCAATAGGGCTCAAAGTAACTAAGCCCAACAGATGGCCCAAACTGAAGCCCAAACACCAAAATCCATTCCTGCTGAGTACGCGGGGGCGTACTCAGCTTGTACACTAAGTGTGCTAGATTAAGGGCTTGTACGTTGCGCGTATAGGCTTGTACACCCAATGTACTCCTCCATTCAGCCCAAACTCATTTTTCTTCCTTAATCCAATAAGATATTGATCCAAAACAGAGATCTGACTTCCTTGAGCTCTTAAAGCTCAAAAGGACTTATTGGGTGACTTAACCCATGCACGAGACCCTAAACCTTATAAAGCTTTCACCTTTATGCGCAAGAACCCCGTAATAAATTTATATCTAAAAGAATAAGTCCTTACAACACCTTAACTCATGAATCAACCCCAAAAAGGATTCCAAAAGCATGAAAATCAATACAAGAAGAGATCTAAGCATTAACAAGTCAAGACTTGAACTTGATACCTCTAGGAGCTTGCAAAGTGATGAATGATTCTGGATCTCTAAGTTCCCCACCAAGCTATGAACCTTCCTCCTTCAATTTAAAAAAAAATGATCAAAACAACACAAAATTCTCCTCAAGAGATCAAATGCACATCAATGGAGTCTAAAGGATGATTTTTAGGGTTTTGGGGGGCTTGGAGGCTGGTAAAGAGGCCAACCCTAACGACTTAAGGTGTTTATATAGGGTACAACACCCTAAAATAGGGTTTTTCACTAACTCCTCATATTCCCCCACATACTCCTCGTACGCCCAACGTACGAGGCCTCACACTCGTGATCCACCCTTTACAGTACGCTAAGCATACACCACATTACGCCTCGCGTACTATCCTCCATAGTTGTACGCCCCGCGTACTCCCTACCTACGCCCCACGTACTAGGTTTTCCTCTTAAACCCTAAAACACTCCGAAGGCCATAACTTCTTAGTTACAAATCCGATTCTAACAATCCTTATAAAATTTCCCGAAAAAGGATCCAATTTCCATAAAACCCGAACTGACGCTTTTCTGAAATACTCCTTTACTTCAAAACACACA
The DNA here is from genome assembly GCF_052625555.1 of Lactuca saligna. Lineage (NCBI taxonomy): Eukaryota > Viridiplantae > Streptophyta > Magnoliopsida > Asterales > Asteraceae > Lactuca > Lactuca saligna. The sequence continues at coordinate 99,445,838 of NC_136424.1, read as the reverse complement.
CCGACCACATGGATCATCCAAATTATATCACCCGCCTCCAAATGAGAAACGATTCGGAACAAGGCATTACAAATCTCACCCACTTAAATTAGATTTCGCCCTTGAAATTATTCCTTGCCATCCCCGGCATGCCAGGCTACCTGGACAACACGACCACAACCCCGAGCATATCACAACCTTCCCACGAAACCCAAAGATGAAAGAATTCTTAATCCCTTGCAAAAAACCCACCTTTACTTTCCTGAAACATGAAATCTCAAATTGGTCTTACTCCCCGATAGACCGCCCATACAGAACCGCTACTATACCTAAACCTCATTGAATTCCAAACCAAACAAAACGCTTCCAACCCTTGATTATCTTGATGCTTCCACTGGGAACAAAATCACTGACCATATACTGCTGCAGAAGACTTATACTTTACAGAAGGCTCAAAATATCCTTCGAGCAAAATATGCATCGCTGCAACGGTTAGACTCAGATGAGAGCTGTGCAATAGCATCAAATCAATTAATCTAAGATTATTTAATCCAAACTAAAAGTAACTTAGCATTTTTCCCAAATAACAAGTGACTCCTAACACGAATCCCAAATCACTAATACGCCTAACTCATCATGCTACCCCCTAGTTGCTTTCCAAAAGTAGTCGAGACCTCCCTGGTCCTAACTTACCTGCCAACTCACCGATTCATTGAATTCCTGCCCAATTTCCAAGTCAAAATACACACATAGTCGCCCCATGTGACTTCCGAAAGAAAGCCTCATCTTGCAATAAATGCCCAAGCTATCTCGCCACCAAATCCAATGCTAAAAGTGAATGCGACATGACCAACTATAGTCTTATATCATACCCGACCTCCAACGACCTACCACTTCCTGATTCCACGCATTTTGTGGCCCTCCCATAGTCTTACGAATTGACCCACCCTGGTTTAATCCATATAAAGAAATCCATGATCGATCATGGATTTTCCACACCCTCACCACTATACAGGGAACGGTGAATGCTACGGGCTACCCCGCAGTATTACAACACTCCCACACTAATTGCCAGCCTAGTGAATGCTACGGGCTACCCCAGAATCTTACAACACTCCTACACTAACTGCTAACTAGTGAATGCTACGGGCCACCCGTAGTCTAGAACACTTCTGTTTTTCCATGGCCACCACCCATGGTCTTACCGCTCATCTATCAATCCATCCATACCCATCCTGAGTTGAACACGATCCAAACCAAGCGCCCAATTTGGGGGTCGAGTTATGCCTGGTACCCTAACCTGGGTCCATCAAAATCCTATTATCCATCACCAAGAAGGCGTAAACCAACTGTTGGGAAATTTCCTAAACTCCCAACTCACACAATCCTCAATCCAGACGACCATTTGGGTCGCCTTCCCTCCCAAAGGGAATGTGCAACTCATCCAAGTTTCACGCATGATTCAGCTTTCGGAAATCTGAAAAATTCTCCCACACTTGAATTTATCGAAGTTCTCCCTACACAAGGTTGAAGGATTCCCAATGCATCTTACCCTTTATGAACCGCTGACATCATGTGCTTACGAATGCTAGTGTTCTGTTACCAACCAAACCCAAAGACCGCACAACACTTGTAGACCAAATGAACACTCCCTGAAATCTCAGCACATCCAACAACCCCAAATGATTCCAATGATAGATCCCCTAAATCATGAAATACTATATTTTGGTGCCAAGGCCAATACCCTCGCGATAAATTAAATTCCTGATACTCACTGTGGCTAACCAATCTCACGCAACTGCCACCACCATCTTATTGCTATCGCTCTTTCCCTAGCAATGGTGGTGATTGGACCCAAAAGTTCTTCCTTAGAAGACTGTCAACCCCACTAGATCAAATTCAAAAACCACTGAACCCCAACTTCACTGGAAAACCAAATCGTTGACCTTGACCATAAACCTTCCAAACGATACCCCTAAACTAGTCCCGACAAAGAACCGGAACAACCGTCGAACTCACTAAACCCCGTTCCACAAGATATAACCCCTTACTGACCCACAAATGATTCATGGCATGAAAATGGCATATGATAATTCTTGATGATACAACTCAAAAAATAACAGGGAATTAAACCAAATATAACGCTTACCCAATTCGATACAAAATTCCAAAGCAATATAAATTATGATAACCATGAAGAAAGAAAAAGATTGCATACTCGCCATATTGTCTTAAGAAACCCTAAATCTGTCTTCCTACCGAAGTATCTGCGATGAAACCTGAGCTACCCCAACCACTAAGAGGGGGAATTCGCCCTGAAATGACCAGGATGATGACAATGATGGTACAACTCTACCTCTAATGTGCATTCTTGGCGAAGGTGACCCTTCCATCCGCACCTGCCACACTTAGACTTGCTACGTGCATCCTCATGTACCCCTCCATCCTTCAGGTAATCCTTCGAGTAAAAGACTAAACCCTAGAACGGTTGGACTCAAACGAGAGTTGCGCAAAAGGGCCATGTACATCACTATGAGATTACTTAACGTGTGCCACATGTGACTTAACATATTTACTTAGTAGCTGCTCCACATCACTAAAGAGTCCTACAAAGCGCAAAGCAAGCATCATTCAGGAAACAAAGCATCTAACCAGCATAAACAATCAAGCCATTCTATCCACTTATCTGAAAACCATACTAGCATGCAATTCTGAAAGCTCATACAATCAGACATATAAAGGCATCTTTCCTATCATAAAATCCTAAGCAAATCCTTACACCTAATCTAACATGCAATTCTCATAATCATATCGTATCATAATAAACATGTATTGGTATTCTGGGAACCACTTACTTGAGCTCGACCAATTGCAAACATCATACCCCTTTCTTTGAGAAGAAACCCTTTTAATAAAACCTTTATTTTATGAACAATTTCACCAAACCCTCAGTTTATGTCCAGGTATACCCGAGAGTATGACTGAGTCCCTCAAACCAAGGCTATGATAACAACCTAAAACATCCCAAATGACAAGGGTAAAAATTTCATTTTTAGAATAACCGAAACACCCATTTATCATTTACTCAAACACTTAAAATTATTTTATAATAAAAACAGTTATCAGAGTACCTTGCTCTTAGGACCCTTCAGTCAAGCTTCAATCCCAAAATCGCACAGTAGAGGAAAAGCATGGGTGTATGTGATGTGATCAAGTCGGACCTGCCAGAGTCCAAACTCTAGTCTTGCATACAGATTTGCTAGGAGCAACCTCCTGGTCTTTCATACAAATTCCAAGGGTCATCCCTGGTCTTCCTATAATACATAAACCAAATGGGCTGACATTGGTGCCTTCGACCCATAGTATAGTGAACAGACTCACCTTAAACTTCTGAAACCTGCAGATAAATCTCTGACTGCTGCTTGCTAAAAATCTTCGTGTTATCAATCACAAGTTAATCATCCATAAATAACTGGATCCAATCCATACGAAGTGTCCAAACTATGGTAAAAGACCTTTTTACCCTCTTCATTACCTGGCCCAAAGCCAAGGCCCAAATCAATAATCTAAAAGCCTAAATTCAAATAAACACCCAAGGCCCAAATATGGCCTTATTTTCCAAATTGGGCCCAAATACCATAACGGGCCCTTTTACCCTCTTCATTACCTGGCCCAAAGCCAAGGCCCAAATCAATAATCTAAAAGCCTAAATTCAAATAAACACCCAAGGCCCAAATATGGCCTTATTTTCCAAATTGGGCCCAAATACCATAGCGGGCCTCCATAAATAAATATTAGATCAAAATCTAATGGCCCAACAGGGCCTAAAGCAACTAAGCCTAAAAGATGGCCCAAATCAAAGCCCAAACACCGAAATCCATTCATGTTGAGTATGGTGGGCGTACTTAGCTTATACACTAAGTGTACTAGCTTAAGGGCTTGTACGCTATGCTTATAAGCTTGTACGCCCTATGTACTCCTCCATTTAGCCCAAACTCATTTTTCTTCCTTAATCTATTAAGACATTGATCCAAAACATAGATCTGACTTACTTGAGCTGTATAATCACGTAAAGTTGCTAACTTTACGTTCATACATGACTAAATGAAGCTCTTAAAGCTGAAAATTACTTATTGGGTGACTTAACCCATGCATGAGACCCTAAACCTTATAAAGCTTGCACCTTTATACATAAAAACCCCATAACAAACTTAGATCTAAAAGAATAAGTCCTTCCAACATCTTAACTCATGAATCAACCCAAAAAGGGACCCAAAAGCATGAAAATCAATACAAGAAGAGATCTAAGCATTAACAGGTCAAAGTTTGAACTTGATACCTCTAGGATCTTGCAAAGTGATAAATGATTATGGATCTCTAAGTTCCCTACAAAGCTATGAACCTCCCTCCTTCTTTAACATTTTTTTTAAATGATCAAAACAACACTAAATTCTCCTCAAGAGCTCAAATATACATCAATGGAGGCTAAAGGATGATTTATAGGGTTTTGGGGGCTTGGAGGCTGGAGAAGAGGCCAACCCTAATGATTTAAGGTGTTTATATAGTGTACAATACCCTAAAATAGGGTTTTCAACTAAATCATCGTAAGCCCCGCATACTCCTCGTATGCCCAACATATGAGTCTTCACACTCCCGATCCACCATTTACAGTATGCTAAGCATACACCACATTACACCTCACGTACTATCCTCCGCAGCAGTACGCCTCGCGTACTTCCTAAGTACGCCCTGCGTACTAGGGTCTCCTTTTAAACCCTAAAACATTCTGAAGGACATAACTTTTTCGTATAAATCTGATTTCGACAATGCTTATATCCATGAAAAGGTTACGAGAATCTCTACGCTTTCATCAACTCTTATTTGCCATAAAATTTCCCGAAAATGGATCTAATTTCCATAAAACCCCAACTGACACTTTACCAAAATACTTCCTGACTCCAAAATACAAACCGAACACCTGGATCATCAAAATTACGTCACCCGCCTCCAAATGAGAAATTATTCGGAACAGGGTATTACAACTTTAGGTGGGTTACGCTTGATCATGCATCGGCTGGGAAGAAGAACTAAGCATTCCTTATGAGGGGTGTGGGTACCTTCCCTAACACACCGCCTTTTAAAGCCGTGACAAAAATGGATACCATAATAACTCTGCAGCTAAGCGTGTCTAAGCGAGAGCAATTCAGGGATGGGTGACGCCCTAGGATATTTTCATGTCGGGAGCCCAAAGCGGACAATATTGTGATACGTTCCAGAGGGGATGTTAAAAATGGTATCAGATCTGGGGCATGGGTCAATGTGTTCGAGGAGAAATTCGAACCATATAATGGGGGTTCAAGGTAGGTTACACCTGATCCTACATTGGCCGTGAAGGAGAACTAAGAATTCCTTATGAGGGTTGTGGATACCTTCCCTAACACAACGTGTTTTTAAGCCGTGAGGGCAACAGATCTCATAAGAACTCTGCAGTTAAGCATGCCCGAGCGAGAGTAATTCAAGGATGGGTGACCCCATGGGAAGTTTTCATGTCGGGAGCGTAAAGCAGATAATATTGTGATACGTGCCATAGGGGGATGTTACACCCGCACAACAGTTGGCTTTTGAGACTCTGAGGCAAAGACTGTGTGAGTCCCCGATTCTCGTGCTTCCCGAGGGTTTGGATGATTTTGTGGTTTATTGCGACACTTCTATATTAGGGTTAGGATTTGTTCTTATTCAGAGGGGTCATGTGATTTCTTACGCTTCGAGGTAGCTAAGAGTTTGAGATAATATTGTGATACCTACACATGCTCTGGAGTTTACGGCTATGATTTTTTCCCTCGAGATTTGGAGACATTATTTGTATAGGGTTTGGTATATTATCTACACTGAGCATAAGAGTTTGAGGTATCTGATGGATCAACCGAATCTAATATGCAGAAATGGAAATGGTTAGATGTGGTAAAGGACTATGATTGTGAAATCCTCTGCCACCTTGGGAAGGCTAATGCGGTGGTTGATTCCTTGAGCTGCAAGGAAGTGAGCATACTTATCGGAGATGTATGCCTGAGGATAAATTTTATTTCTCCTTTGTTGGAATTAATCAAGAAGGCTTAGGTGGAGGGTTTGAAAAAGGAGAATTAGAAGGCGGAGCGAATCAGGGGTCAAATCCCTTTGTTTATCAGAGATTATCAAGGATTATTGACTTAGTGCGATAGAGTTTGGGTACCGACTACTGGTGGGGTGAGATAGACCATTCTGGAAAAGGCTCGTAAGTAAAAAAATCATATTCATCCAGGGGCCACGAAGATGTATTGAGATCTGAAGCTAAGTTATTGGTGGCCAAAGGATGAGAAAGATAGCATGGTTTGTTGAGTGGTGCCTGACTTGCAAGAAAGTCAAGGCTGGATATCAGAGACCTCACAACAAGATGCAACCCTTACCTATTCCCATGTGGAAGTAGGAAGAGATTACCATGGATTTCATCACAAAGCTTTCAAGGAAGACACATGGAATTGATTCTATGTAGGTCATTATCGATAGATTGACCAAGAGTGTGCATTTCATACCGATTTTTTAGAGCATATCTGCTGAGAAGTTAGCTGACATTTACATTTAGGAGGTGGTAGTTCCACACGGGGTGCCAATTTTGGTGGGTTCGGATCGGGATGTCTGTTTCACTATGAAGTTTTGGAGGAAGTTTCATGAGATATTGGGTACCCAACTACATTTTAGCTCAAAATACCACCCCCAGACTAACGGCCAAAACGAGTGAATGATTCAGACGCTCGAAGATTTTCTCCAAGCTAGTGTACTAGATTTTAGAGGGAGTTGGGATACTTACCTTCCATTGACCGAGTTCTCCTACAACAATAATTGTTATTCCAGTATTTACTGACCACCGTTTGAGATTTTGTATGGAAGGAGGTGCAGGACCCCGGTTTATTGGGGGGACGTAAGGCATCGGTTCATGGGGTTTATTGAGGTTGTACTCAAGACCACTAAGTTGATTTTTTAGGTGCGTGATAGGTTTCGGGTCACATAGAACCGACAAAAGAGTTATACAGATTGACGACGTTCAGACCTCGAGTTTTAGGTATTAGATTTGGTGCTTCTGAAGGTGTCACATGGGAAAGGTGTCATCTGATTTTGGAAGTGGGGAAAACTGGGCCCCAGATTCATTTGTCCTTTCAAGATATCCGCGCAAGGTGGACAATATTGCATACCTTCTGGATTTTCCTGATGAGCTCAACCAGATCCATAATACATTCCATGTTTCTCAGCTTTGGAAGTGTATAGTTGATGACTTCGTGGTAGTCCCCTTGGACGGTATTTAGGTTGATGATCGATTGAATTATATCGAGAGACAAGTGGCGATCTTGGATAGGAAGACGAAGGCCTTGCGTAAAAAATTGGTGTCTCTGGTCAAGGTCCAATGACAACATCAGAAGGGTTTCAAATGGACTTGGGAGCCCAAGGCAGAGATGCAAGAGCATTACCCTGATTTATTCATGACAACGGACTTCGAGGATGAAGTCTAGTTTAAGGGGGAGAGTTTTAACATCTTTTTCTTCCATGTATTTACCATTTTCCTCTTTAGTATATGATTGTTTGGAAGGTGGCCCTTTATGGCGTTTTTGTATTTTTGGGGGCAACATGGGTATGCTGGGCGTACTTGGTCTCATGTGAGTACGTTGCACATACACTGGTACGCAGGTGGCTTGGAATGAAACCTAATATTTAGGGTTTGTGCACTATTTAAACACCCTTATAGCCCCAAAACCCTTCCTCTTATCAGCCTCCATCCCTCATATCGACCGCTTGCAAACCCTAACCTAATTTGAGAATTTTTGAGCTTTTGAGTGAGTTGTCGGCATTCTTGCTTATGAAGGAAGATCATCAAAGAAGTGGTTTCTCTCTCAAGTCTTTGAATCCAAAATTTTATTTTCATAGTGTAGCTTTTGTAGTTATAAAGCTCCAACCTTGATGCATGTTTCTCTAGATCTTGGTTAAGCTTAGAATTTAATCCCCTTTGTCCCAAAACCTAGGTCTTTTGAGTATGAGGTACTCCAAAGCCTTTAACCTATCCTTTCAAACATTTGAGGGTATTTTATGTTATAAAAATGCAAGCTTGGATCTTGGTTTTTCCCTATGCAAGGGTTGTGGTGTGGTAAATGATTGAATAAGTTAGGTTTTTAGTGTTAGGCTCCTTGTAGCCATGTAAAGGCATAAATTTTGCAACTTTATGGCCTTAGAGGTTTTAATAAGCTCAAATATGAAGGTAAGACATAAGGTCTTAAGGCATTAAGACCATAATGAGAATTTTTGTCTAGGGTGCATATGCCTAGTGTAAAAATATGTACGCTGCGCGTACTGCACCTTGACCCCGATATCTATCTTTGCATCACTCCTTTGTACGTGGGGCAGATGGCTTAGTCCAAATTTTGGGCCACTCTTTAGGGCCTTGGACCATTAGGTGTTGGGATTTTTATTTTGGGCCGAATGGGAAGGGCAAAATGACCTTTTTACCCTAATTAGGATAATGGAATTATTGGATCATTTATTATGGGTTCAAAACAGGACTATTGATTAGGGTTAGTTTTGGTATGTAATTAGTGTGAGGAGTCATGCTAGCAGCAACTCGAGTTTGTAGCCCAATTATCTTCTTTTAGAGGTGAGTTTTCTCAATATGTCCATTGGTCGAAGGCACCAATGTCGAACCATTACCTTGTTATGTAGAGTACTATTTGCTTCTGTGATACTTGCATGAAAGACCAGGATCTGGCCCCTGGAAATTGTATGAAAGACCAGGATCTGGTCCCTGCAAATTGTATGAAAGACCAGGATCTAGCCCTGACACTTGTATGGAAGATCGGGATTTGGACCTCGGCATTGCAAGGAAAGACCATGATTTGCCCCATGACAGAAAATGATTGTAAGACTATGATTTGGCCCAAGATTTAATTATCTTGTGTGTAGTATATGGTACTTTGGAGAACTCACTAAGCTTGGTGCTTACAATTTTTGTTTATCGTTTCAGGTACTTCTGGTTCGAAAGGAAAGGGACCGACGTGATGGCAAAACATCCTCCCCTCATATTTTTGCGTTCTAAAAATTTTTCCTCTGATGTTTTGAATATTATAACTGGGTGTTTGATTTTGAACAATTTATGAATGGATTAACAAACTTCTAAATGAAAATTTTTATCACTGTTTTTGGAACGTTACAAAACGGGTCCTACCCACGGGTCTCACCCAACATACAAACACTTGCAAGAGTCACACAGACAATCTAGCATCCTACACATCATAGTGAGAAGACTCACCTCATAACGTAGCCAAAAGTCAAAAGCTGTCAAAACCACTGAACAAGTGCTAAACGCCACCTAGTTAAGCATACAAACTAAACTCGTAGTCTACCTTCTAAAACTAGTAATTTTACCAAGAGTCAATGAGTCAAAAGTCGACTGTGAAAGTCAATAGTCAAAGTCAAAGTAAAAATTGTCAACAACATGTCTCCACACATAGCCTCCCTTTGTCCACGTCATGGGTACAAAGCGCCAAAACAGTTGATGATTCCCTAGTCACCACGCCATAGCAGCCTAATGGCCACGCCATGGGAACTGGGTCTGAACAGCTTAACAAGTTAAACTATTTTCTTGCAATTTCAAGAGCTCTAAAGCTCAGATCTGGTCCTTTACGATGTCTCGATGCATAAGGTTTCCAACTTTATCCATTAAGACATATCAATAAGACATGATCTCTGAAGCTAGGTCCTTAAAGACATCAAGAAGCATGACTTAACTAATAAGCCCTTAATCACTAAAGTTACTTAACCAAGTTTTCCAAAATGCTTACCTACATTAAAAGGACCATGAAAGTTGGTGCTCTATGGACATGCATGTCCAATGTATGTCTCTTCTATTTTTAGGTCTAAACATGGAAGAAATGGACTTAAACTTTTGCATGGGACCAAAGACTCCAAGAAACTCCAGATTTACAACATATGACCTCAAATGGACCTCAAGGATCCATAAAGTTGCTAACTTTATTGAATACTTCCATCCAACAAGCCCGTACTAGAAGAAAATGGGACAAAACCTTAGATCTAGCAACATAGAAGCATAAAGTTTGGATCTTGGCACTTACAAAAGGTCTAGAGAATCCTCCAATAAAGTCCCAAAGCTTGCCAAGATGCTAACAAAGATCCCAAGGCCTTCTTCTTCCTTCAAAAGCAACCACAATCACCAGGATGGGCTCAATATCCACCAAGAGGGATTAGGGTTAGGGTTTATGAGGTTAGAGAGTGATGGAGGATAAGGGTAAGCAAACCCTATCCCATACTTTCCTTTAAATACCCGAAAATTGGGGTTTTTGCCTCTAGATTATCACCATGCCGTGGCTAACATGTTGCCACATCGTGGGAATCTAAATGAATTTTCGAACATTATAGACATGCCACATTGTGGGTGGTGCATCTACCATGTTGTGGCAACCCAAAGTCACAAATTTCAATAATCGTGGCAACTCAAAGTCACAAATTTCAATATAACAAAAGTACCTAAATAATTTGTATGTTACACCATATCTCTTAGTTTCTTGAGGTCCTTTTCCATTACAAGACTGATTCCAACATCTTGACCATGTGAGGGAGTTGCATTATCCATCATGAATGGATTTTGCACGGGGATGATGTCCCATGTATGATGTTTCGAAGATGCTCCAGTCTCAAAGTTTAATATCTTGGGATGCAAGAATGAAGATGTAGTCGACATAGTTTCAACAAGTTTGGTTGCTTCTTAACTTTCTTTCTTCATATTTTTAAGCAACATCTTGTTGGTTTCCTTATTTTTCATCTATTTTGGTAATCATAGATATGATCTCTATGTTAGAGATTATGATTGGGGCTTCATGAGTCATTCCACTTCCTAGACTCGAGTATGGAGTATTTGAATATCTGAAAGTGGTCTTCCTTGCAACATATGAGCTTTTCTTTGGAAGGTTTACAACAGGTGTTGGAGGAAGACTCTTTATATAGGTGATAGTAGGACCGATGTCGGAGGTTAATTTTGTTAAACTCGACATTGTTGGCAAAAAAAAAATTAAAAAGTAATCATTAAAAATTTAAAATTTTTTAAACAACTATTTTTTTTGGTAAATCAAAACACCCCTTGTCCCACAAATGATGCTAAATTGTTTTGGTCAAAATTAACTTGAGATGTATTAACCACACTAGTAAATATGGTGTGTTGTTTTGAAAAAAATATAGATATACTAAATGTGAAATCTGAAGATGAAAAGTTTCAACGTAAAAATACTTTGACGCTAAAAATATGGAAAAACTTTAAGATGTTGAGATACATAAAAATACTAAGATGTATGAAATAAATATAAATGTTGAGAGGTTTAAGATGTGAAAATTAAATATTATAGATGCAACACGGAAATATACAAGGAAAGCTCTTGATCTTTTATATATGTCTATCACAAAACCTCAAGAGGTGAAGAAAGTCACACTGCCTCAGAAAATATTATTAATTTGAAATGGTTACAAGTGTTTCCAGATCCTTTTAGAACGAGACAATGCATATTATAGTCGAAGTGAATTGTGTGTGTTATGTGCTCTTATCTTTGATATTTATACATTTAGATAACTAACTTTCCTAAAAACCTTTAATCTTCTTTTATCTTCTCTTGACCACTGAAATAAGGGATAATTACTTGTCAATTCCTTCGACCATGTGCATTAGACTTGGTCTTTCACATGTTTCCCTTTAGTCAACCTGATGAATAAATGAAAGAAGAAGCACTTGCCAAAATATTAGACAAAAGTCAAGATGTTATACAAGATGTTAAATAATAAACAAGGTGTAAGACAATTGTCACGATCTCATAAATAATTCCCAAAAGTCATAAAAGTGTGAAGTGTCTCTCTTATAGTTATTTTTGAAAATTTTACAAACAAAGAAGACACACATGCCAAAAAATTGCCCATAAGGAAGGCACATATGTCAAAAAATATGCAAGCGAAACTCATTAGTCATAGTTAGGACCAAGTGCCCATTCACAAGATCTACATATAAGGTAGCTAGCCTTATATACAAGTAAGGTATTGTATAGAGTATCATGACTTAGTTATCTCACACTTTTTTTCATGTACCATCATTGTAGTCATTTACCAGGAACTTTTAGGTTGGACAAACTCTAGTCATTCTCATCCTAGCATGAATGTATAGATTCATGAGGAAAAATTCATTTGTAAATCATCGTAGTCATTTAGTCTTCAAAACATAATCTTAGAAAATATCGTTCCATGAATATGCACATAGATACATATAATATTTCATATAGCAAGTAAGTTAGTAAACATGTATTCATAGTTCTTTTCATAAAATCATCAGTTGGTATAATAAAGACATGTATTCAATAGTTTCTAATCTCAAAACCTTGTAAAGTTATCTCCTATTGCTTCTGTAGCTTCAAAAATCATCAACACCACCTATTTATGTTAATTAAGGGTTACAAAATATACATATACATCATATTTAAAAATTTGGTGACAACTTGAGATTTGTTTTTATATCAGTGAAACAAAGTTAATTTAGTCATCAAAATAAATTAAGCTAAATCACACATGATTCCACCATGTATGGTGCTTCCAAAACCTCAAATCCTCACCAAACTCCACATCAATCAATCAGGTTAGATTCCATGGAATTTAGGAGCCTAGATGAAAAAATTATCACTATAATCAACTAAAACATAATAAGTAGACATAGTTTTCGAATTTAGAGTTTCCTCAAAACTCTAGATCGATCTTAATGAAGGAGATGGGGAAATGATTACCTTCTATGCACACAAATGGACTCCTAGCTTCAATATCATGCTTGATCTTCAATCGAAAGCCCTAGAATTCCTTAAATCTCTCAAAATAGCTATCATTATGCTTTTGCCTCCCATTTGTCGACCTCTCCATCTGATCAGAGGATAACACGACCAACTAACCTTAATACATCTACTTAATCATGTTTTGTATATATTAAAAAGGACCCCCACTTATCTCTTTAGTATAACTTATCATAATTACATAATTTCCACGTATTCCCATACTCAACAATACGATCTTAACTAATCGACATTCATTCTTCAAGCTTACCTAGTTGTCATTTTTAGTCCCCCCTCTACATTTTTTCTCACTTAAATTTCATATCGCTTATTCTCATGTGATTATTTATTAACAAATAATAAATCTCTATCAACAAATAATCAAATTCTCATATAATTATTTATTATTTATATTTATCTAACTAAAAATTCAATTAGCCCCTACAATAGGATGTTACACTAGAATAAGGGTCCA